>NW_027224739.1:0-206225 GCF_041296235.1 Equus asinus
CAGCACCACTCGGCAGACAAGCCAGAATCACCTGCAGGGTATGCCGGAACCACCTCAGACGTGCCAGAACCCTTGTCGGACACTCCGGAATCACCTGTCAGGGATGCCGGAACCTCCTCTCGAACGTGCCAGAATGACGTGCCAGAGACACCGGATGCACCTGCCGAGCACGCCGGGACCTCCTCTTCGACTCGCCGGAACCACCAGCCAGGAGACGCCTGGGACCCCTGCCAGGTAGGCCAGAATCACATGGCGGACTCTCTGGAATCTCCCGCCGGGAAGGTAGGAACCGCCTCTCAAACATACTGGAAGCACGTGCCGGACATGCCGGCACCACGTACTGGACAGACCAGAAACACCTGCCGGACCTGCCTGAACCACCTGCTGAGCACACCGGAACAACTTGCTCGACTCGCTGGAGCCACCTGCTGGACACCCCAAAATCACCAGCCAGCTATGCCAGAACCACTTGCCGTACACTCCGGAATCACCTGCTGGTTACACCAGAGCCACTTGGTGGACAATCCAGAATCACCTGCCGGACATGCCAGAACCACCTGTCACACATGCCGGAACCACGTGCCTGACACGCCGGAACCACCTCGCGGACAGACCGGAACCACCTACCAGACATGCCTGAACCACCTGCCGAGCATGCCGGAACCACCTGCCGGACACGCCAAAATCACCTGCGGGCTAGGCCAGAACCACTTGTAGGACTCTCCTGGAGCACCTGCCGGGCATGCGGGAACCACCTCTCAGACGTCCCAGAACCACGTGCGGCACATGACGGAACCCATTACCGGACAGACCGGAACCACCTGCTGGACACGCCAGAATCACCTGCCAAGAACACCGGAACCACCTGAACAGCTCGCCAGAAACACCTGCCGGACACGCTGAAATCAAATCTGTCGTTTAATACCTAGAAACCTCTTGCCTGACACCGGAATCACCCAGCAGACATGATGCAACCAAATGTCAGACGTGCCAGAACCACGTGCCAGAGACACCGGATGCAACTGCCGAGCATGCCGGAACCTCCTGCTCAACTCGCTGTAACCACCTGCCGACGCCAAAATCACCTGTCAGCTAGGGCCAGAACCACGTGGCGGACTCTATGGACTCACCCGCCGGGCATGCCGGAACCAGCTCTCAGGACGTGCCAGAGCACGTGCCGGACACGCCGGAACCACCCACTAGAGAGACCGGAACCACCTGCCAGACCCGCCTGAACCACCTGCTGAGTACGCTGGAACAACCTGTTCTACTCGCTGAGCCACCTGCTGGACACGCCAAAATCACCTGATGGCTACGCCAGCACCACTCGGCAGACAAGCCAGAATCACCTGCAGGGTATGCCGGAACCACCTCTCAGACGTGCCAGAACCCCTTGTCGGACACTCCGGAATCACCTGTCAGGCATGCCGGAACCTCCTCTCGAACGTGCCAGAATGACGTGCCAGAGACACCGGATGCACCTGCCGAGCACGCCGGGACCTCCTCTTCGACTCGCCGGAACCACCAGCCAGAGACGCCCAAATCCCCTGCCAGGTAGGCCAGA
This sequence comes from Equus asinus, assembly GCF_041296235.1. NCBI lineage: Eukaryota > Metazoa > Chordata > Mammalia > Perissodactyla > Equidae > Equus > Equus asinus. The sequence continues at coordinate 1,565 of NW_027224739.1, forward strand.
ATCACATGGCGGACTCTCTGGAATCTCCCGCCGGGAAGGTAGGAACCGCCTCTCAAACATACTGGAAGCACGTGCCGGACATGCCGGCACCACGTACTGGACAGACCAGAAACACCTGCCGGACCTGCCTGAACCACCTGCTGAGCACACCGGAACAACTTGCTCGACTCGCTGGAGCCACCTGCTGGACACCCCAAAATCACCAGCCAGCTATGCCAGAACCACTTGCCGTACACTCCGGAATCACCTGCTGGTTACACCAGAGCCACTTGGTGGACAATCCAGAATCACCTGCCGGACATGCCAGAACCACCTGTCACACATGCCGGAACCACGTGCCTGACACGCCGGAACCACCTCGCGGACAGACCGGAACCACCTACCAGACATGCCTGAACCACCTGCCGAGCATGCCGGAACCACCTGCCGGACACGCCAAAATCACCTGCGGGCTAGGCCAGAACCACTTGTAGGACTCTCCTGGAGCACCTGCCGGGCATGCGGGAACCACCTCTCAGACGTCCCAGAACCACGTGCGGCACATGACGGAACCCATTACCGGACAGACCGGAACCACCTGCTGGACACGCCAGAATCACCTGCCAAGAACACCGGAACCACCTGAACAGCTCGCCAGAAACACCTGCCGGACATGCCAAAATCACCTGCCGGCTACACCAGAACCTCTTGCCGGACACTCCGGAATCACCTGCCAGACATGATGCAACCAAATGTCAGACGTGCCAGAACCACGTGCCAGAGACACCGGATGCAACTGCCGAGCATGCCGGAACCTCCTGCTCAACTCGCTGTAACCACCTGCCGGGGACGCCAAAATCACCTGTCAGCTAGGCCAGAACCACGTGGCGGACTCTATGGACTCACCCGCCGGGCATGCCGGAATCCCAGGCTCAGACGTGCCAGAAGCACGTGGCCGGACACGCCGGAACGCCACCCACTAGAGAGACCGGAACCACCTGCCAGACCCGCCTTAGAACCACCTGCGCCTGCTGAGCACGCTGGAACAACCTGCTCTACTCGCTGGAGCCACCTGCTGGACACGCTCAAAATCACCTGATGGCTACGCCAGCACCACTGGCAGACAAGCCAGAATCACCTGCAGGGTATGCCGGAACCACCTCTCAGACGTGCCAGAACCCCTTGTCGGACACTCCGGAATCACCTGTCAGGCATGCCGGAACCTCCTCTCTCGAACGTGCCAGAATGACGTGCCAGAGACACCGGATGCACCCTGCCGAGCACGCCGGGACCTCCTCTTCGACTCGCCGGAACCACCAGCCAGAGACGCCCAAATCCCCTGCCAGGTAGGCCAGAATCACATGGCGGACTCTCTGGAATTTTCCGCCGGGAAGGTAGGAACCGCCTCTCAAATGATATCAAGCACGTGCCGGACATGCCGGCACCACGTACTGGACAGACCAGAAACACCTGCCGGACCTGCCTGAACCACCTGCTGAGCACACCGGAACAACTTGCTCGACTCGCTGAGCCACCTGCTGGACACCCCAAAATCACCAGCCAGCTATGCCAGAACCACTTGCCGTACACTCCGGAATCACCTGCTGGTTACACCAGAGCCACTTGGTGGACAATCCAGAATCACCTGCCGGACATGCCAGAACCACCTGTCACACATGCCGGAACCACGTGCCTGACACGCCGGAACCACCTCGCGGACAGACCGGAACCACCTACCAGACATGCCTGAACCACCTGCCGAGCATGCCGGAACCACCTGCCGGACACGCCAAAATCACCTGCGGGCTAGGCCAGAACCACTTGTAGGACTCTCCTGGAGCACCTGCCGGGCATGCGGGAACCACCTCTCAGACGTCCCAGAACCACGTGCGGCACATGACGGAACCCATTACCGGACAGACCGGAACCACCTGCCGGACACGCCAGAATCACCTGCCAAGAAACCCGGAACCACCTGAACAGCTCGCCAGAAACACCTGCCGGACATGCCAAAATCACCTGCCGGCTACACCAGAACCTCTTGCCGGACACTCCGGAATCACCTGCCAGACATGATGCAACCAAATGTCAGACGTGCCAGAACCACGTGCCAGAGACACCGGATGCAACTGCCGAGCATGCCGGAACCTCCTGCTCAACTCGCTGTAACCACCTGCCGGGGACGCCAAAATCACCTGTCAGCTAGGCCAGAACCACGGGCGGACTCTATGGACTCACCCGCCGGGCATGCCGGAACCAGCTCTCAGACGTGCCAGAAGCACGTGCGCCGGACACGCCGGAACCACCCACTAGAGAGACCGGAACCACCTGCCAGACCCGCCTGAACCACCTGCTGAGTACGCTGGAACAACCTGCTCTACTCGCTGCTCACCTGCTGGCCACGCCAAATCACCTGATGGCTACGCCAGCACCACTGGCAGACAAGCCAGAATCACCTGCAGGGTATGCCGGAACCACCTCTCAGACGTGCCAGAACCCCTTGTCGGACACTCCGGAATCACCTGTCAGGCATGCCGGAACCTCCTCTCGAACGTGCCAGAATGACGTGCCAGAGACACCGGATGCACCTGCCGAGCACGCCGGGACCTCCTCTTCGACTCGCCGGAACCACCAGCCAGAGACGCCCAAATCCCCTGCCAGGTAGGCCAGAATCACATGGCGGACTCTCTGGAATCTCCCGCCGGAAGGTAGGAACCGCCTCTCAAACATACTGGAAGCACGTGCCGGACATGCCGGCACCACGACTGGACAGACCAGAAACACCTGCCGGACCTGCCTGAACCACCTGCTGAGCACACCGGAACAACTTGCTCGACTCGCTGGAGCCACCTGCTGGACACCCCAAAATCACCAGCCAGCTATGCCAGAACCACTTGCCGTACACCCGGAACCTGCTGGTTACACCAGAGCCACTTGGTGGACAATCCAGAATCACCTGCCGGACATGCCAGAACCACCCCCTGTCACACATGCCGGAACCACGTGCCTGACACGCCGGAACCACCTCGCGGACAGACCGGAACCACCTACCAGACATGCCTGAACCACCTGCCGAGCATGCCGGGAAACTACCTGCCGGACACGCCAAAATCACCTGCGGGCTAGGCCAGAACCACTTGTAGGACTCTCCTGGAGCACCTGCCGGGCATGCGGGAACCACCTCTCAGACGTCCCAGAACCACGTGCGGCACATGACGGAACCCATTACCGGACAGACCGAACCACCTGCTGGACACGCCAGAATCACCTGCCAAGAACACCGGAACCACCTGAACAGCTCGCCAGGAAACACCTGCCGGACATGCCAAAATCACCTGCCGGCTACACCAGAACCTCTTGCCGGACACTCCGGAATCACCTGCCAGACATGATGCAACCAAATGTCAGACGTGCCAGAACCACGTGCCAGAGACACCCGGATGCAACTGCCGAGCATGCCGGAACCTCCTGCTCAACTCGCTGTAACCACCTGCCGGGGACGCCAAAATCACCTGTCAGCTAGGCCAGAACCACGTGGCGGACTCTATGGACTCACCCGCCGGGGCATGCCGGAACCAGCTCTCAGACGTGCCAGGAGCACGTGCCGGACACGCCGGAACCACCCACTAGAGAGACCGGAACCACCTGCCAGACCCGCCTGAACCACCTGCTGAGTACGCTGGAACAACCTGCTCTACTCGCTTGAGCCACCTGCTGGACACGCCAAAATCACCTGATGGCTACGCCAGCACCACTCGGCAGACAAGCCAGAATCACCTGCAGGGTATGCCGGAACCACCTCTCAGACGTGCCAGAACCCCTTGTCGGACACTCCGGAATCACCTGTCAGCATGTCGGAACCTCCTCTCGAACGTGCCAGAATGACGTGCCAGAGACACCGGATGCACCTGCCGAGCACGCCGGGACCTCCCTTCGCCCGCCGGAACCACCAGCCAGAGACGCCCAAATCCCCCGCCAGGTAGGCCAGAACGGCCATGGCGGACTCTCTGGAATCTCCCGCCGGGGGCAGGGACCGCCCAAACACGGGAAGCACGTGCCGGACATGCCGGCACCACGTACTGGACAGACCAGAAACACCTGCCGGACCTGCCTGAACCACCTGCTGAGCACACCGGAACAACTTGCTCGACTCGCTGGAGCCACCTGCTGGACACCCCAAAATCACCAGCCAGCTATGCCAGAACCACTCTGCCGACACTCCGGAATCACCTGCTGGTTACACCAGAGCCACTGGTGGACAATCCAGAATCACCTGCCGGACATGCCAGAACCACCTGTCACACATGCCGGAACCACGTGCCTGACATCACGGAACTACCCGCGGACAGACCGGAACCACCTACCAGACATGCCTGAACCACCTGCCGAGCATGCCGGGAACCACCTGCCGGACACGCCAAAATCACCTGCGGGCTAGGCCAGAACCACTTGTGTGGACTCTCCTGGAGCACCTGCCGGGCATGCGGGAACCACCTCTCAGACGTCCCAGAACCACGTGCGGCACATGACGGAACCCATTACCGGACAGACCGGAACCACCTGCTGGACACGCCAGAATCACCTGCCAAGAACACCGGAACCACCTGAACAGCTCGCCAGAAACACCTGCCGGACATGCCAAAATCACCTGCCGGCTACACCAGAACCTCTTGCCGGACACTCCGGAATCACCTGCCAGACATGATGCAACCAAATGTCAGACGTGCCAGAACCACGTGCCAGAGACACCGGATGCAACTGCCGAGCATGCCGGAACCTCCTGCTCAACTCGCTGTAACCACCTGCCGGGGACGCCAAAATCACCTGTCAGCTAGGCCAGAACCACGTGGCGGACTCTATGGACTCACCCGCCGGGCATGCCGGAACTACCAGACGTGCCAGAAGCACGTGCCGGACACGCCGGAACCACCCACTAGAGAGACCGGAACCACCTGCCAGACCCGCCTGAACCACCTGCTGAGTACGCTGGAACAACCTGCTCTACTCGCTGGAGCCACCTGCTGGACACGCCAAAATCACCTGATGGCTACGCCAGCACCACTCGGCAGACAAGCCAGAATCACCTGCAGGGTATGCCGGAACCACCTCTCAGACGTGCCAGAACCCTTGTCGGACACTCCGGAATCACCTGTCAGGGATGCCGGAACCTCCTCTCGAACGTGCCAGAATGACGTGCCAGAGACACCGGATGCACCTGCCGAGCACGCCGGGACCTCCTCTTCACCGCCGGAACCACCAGCCAGAGACGCCCAAATCCCCTGCCAGGTAGCCAGAACCGCGTGGCGGACTCTCTGGAATCTCCCGCCGGGAAGGTAGGAACCGCCTCTCAAACATACTGGAAGCACGTGCCGGACATGCCGGCACCACGTACTGGACAGACCAGAAACACCTGCCGGACCTGCCTGAACCACCTGCTGAGCACACCGGAACAACTTGCTCGACTCGCTGGAGCCACCTGCTGGACACCCCAAAATCACCAGCCAGCTATGCCAGAACCACTTGCCGTACACTCCGGAATCACCTGCTGGTTACACCAGAGCCACTTGGTGGACAATCCAGAATCACCTGCCGGACATGCCAGAACCACCTGTCACACATGCCGGAACCACGTGCCTGACACGCCGGAACCACCTCGCGGACAGACCGCAACCACCTACCAGACATGCCTGAAATCCACCTGCCGAGCATGCCGGAACCACCTGCCGGACACGCCAAAATCACCTGCGGGCTAGGCCAGAACCACTTGTAGGACTCTCCTGGAGCACCTGCCGGGCATGCGGGAACCACCTCTCAGACGTCCCAGAACCACGTGCGGCACATGACGGAACCCATTACCGGACAGACCGGAACCACCTGCTGGACACGCCAGAATCACCTGCCAAGAACACCGGAACCACCTGAACAGCTCGCCAGAAACACCTGCCGGACATGCCAAAATCACCTGCCGGCTACACCAGAACCTCTTGCCGGACACCCGGAATCACCTGCCAGACATGATGCAACCAAATGTCAGACGTGCCAGAACCACGTGCCAGAGACACCGGATGCAACTGCCGAGCATGCCGGAACCTCCTGCTCAACTCGCTGTAACCACCTGCCGGGGACGCCAAAATCACCTGTCAGCTAGGCCAGAACCACGTGGCGGACTCTATGGACTCACCCGCCGGGCATGCCGGAACCAGCTCTCAGACGTGCCAGAAGCACGTGTCGGACACGCCGGAACCACCCACTAGAGAGACCGGAACCACCTGCCAGACCCGCCTGAACCACCTGCTGAGTACGCTGGAAACAACCTGCTCTACTCGCTGAGCCACCTGCTGGACACGCCAAAATCACCTGATGGCTACGCCAGCACCACTCGGCAGACAAGCCAGAATCACCTGCAGGGTATGCCGGAACCACCTCTCAGACGTGCCAGAACCCCTTGTCGGACACTCCGGAATCACCTGTCAGGCATGCCGGAACCTCCTCTCGAACGTGCCAGAATGACGTGCCAGAGACACCGGATGCACCTGCCGAGCACGCCGGGACCTCCTCTTCGACTCGCCGGAACCACCAGCCAGAGACGCCCAAAATCCCCTGCCAGGTAGGCCAGAATCACATGGCGGACTCTCTGGAATCTCCCGCCGGGAAGGTAGGAACCGCCTCTCAAACATATTTGAAGCACGTGCCGGACATGCCGGCACCACGTACTGGACAGACCAGAAACACCTGCCGGACCTGCCTGAACCACCTGCTGAGCACACCGGAACAACTTGCTCGACTCGCTGGAGCCACCTGCTGGACACCCCAAAAATCACCAGCCAGCTATGCCAGAACCACTTGCCGTACACTCCGGAATCACCTGCTGGTTACACCCAGAGCCACTTGTGGACAAATCCAGAATCACCTGCCGGACATGCCAGAACCACCTGTCACACATGCCGGAACCACGTGCCTGACACGCCGGAACCACCGCGGACAGACCGGAACCACCTACCAGACATGCCTCAACCACCTGCCGAGCATGCCGGAACCACCTGCCGGACACGCCAGCACCACCTGCGGGCGAGGCCAGAACCACTTGTAGGACTCTCCTGGAGCACCTGCCGGGCATGCGGGAACCACCTCTCAGACGTCCCAGAACCAGGTGCGGCACACGGAACCCATTACCGGACAGACCGGGAACCACCTGCTGGACACGCCAGAATCACCTGCCAAGAACACCGGAACCACCTGAACACTCGCCAGAAACACCTGCCGGACATGCCAAAATCACCTGCCGGCTACACCAGAACCTCTTGCCGGACACTCCGGAATCACCTGCCAGACATGATGCAACCAAATGTCAGACGTGCCAGAACCACGTGCCGAGAGACACCGGATGCAACTGCCGAGCATGCCGGAACCTCCTGCTCAACTCGCTGTAACCACCTGCCGGGGACGCCAAAATCACCTGTCAGCTAGGGCCAGAACCACGTGGCGGACTCTATGGACTCCCGACCCGCCGGGCATGCCGGAACCAGCTCTCAGACGTGCCAGAAGCACTTGCCGGACACGCCGGAACCACCCACTAGAGAGACCGGAACCACCTGCCAGACCCGCCTGAACCACCTGCTGAGTACGCTGGAACAACCTGCTCTACTCGCTGAGCCACCTGCTGGACACGCCAAAATCACCTGATGGCTACGCCAGCACCACTCGGCAGACAAGCCAGAATCACCTGCAGGGTATGCCGGAACCACCTCTCAGACGTGCCAGAACCCCTTGTCGGACACTCCGGAATCACCTGTCAGGCATGCCGGAACCTCCTCTCGAACGTGCCAGAATGACGTGCCAGAGACACCGGATGCACCTGCCGAGCACGCTCGGACCTCTCGACTCGCCGGAACCACCAGCCAGAGACGCCCAAATCCCCTGCCAGGTAGGCCAGAATCACATGGCGGACTCTGGAATCTCCCGCCGGAAGGTAGGAACCGCCTCTCAAACATACTGGAAGCACGTGCCGGACATGCCGGCACCACGTACTGGACAGACCAGAAACACCTGCCGGACCTGCCTGAACCACCTGCTGAGCACACCGGAACAACTTGCTCGACTCGCTGAGCCACCTGCTGGACACCCCAAAATCACCAGCCAGCTATGCCAGAACCACTTGCCGTACACTCCGGAATCACCTGCTGGTTACACCAGAGCCACTTGGTGGACAATCCAGAATCACCTGCCGGACATGCCAGAACCACCTGTCACACATGCCGGAACCACGTGCCTGACACGCCGGAACCACCTCGCGGACAGACCGGAACCACCTACCAGACATGCCTGAACCACCCGTCGAGCATGGCCGGAACCACCTGCCGGACACGCCAAAATCACTCTGCGGGCTAGGCCAGAACCACTTGTAGGACTCTCCTGGAGCACCTGCCGGGCATGCGGGAACCACCTCTCAGACGTCCCAGAACCAGGTGCGGCAAGAAGGACGAACCCATTACCGGACAGACCGGAACCACCTGCTGACACGCCAGAATCACCTGCCAAGAACACCGGAACCACCTGAACAGCTCGCCAGAAACACCTGCCGGACATGCCAAAATCACCTGCCGGCTACACCAGAACCTCTTGCCGGACACTCCGGAATCACCTGCCAGACAGATGTCCAATGTCAGACGTGCCAGAACCACGTGCCAGAGACACCGGATGTGTAACCGCCGAGCATGCCGGAACCTCCTGCTCAACTCGCTGTAACCACCCGCCGGGGACGCCAAAATCACCTGTCAGCTAGGCCAGAACCACGTGGCGGACTCTATGGACTCACCCGCCGGGCATGCCGGAACCAGCTCTCAGACGTGCCAGAAGCACGTGCCGGACACGCCGGAACCACCCACTAGAGAGACCGGAACCACTGCCAGACCCGCCTGAACCACCTGCTGAGTACGCTGGAACAACCTGCTCTACTCGCTGAGCCACCTGCTGGACACGCCAAAATCACCTGATGGCTACGCCAGCACCACTCGGCAGACAAGCCAGAATCACCTGCAGGGTATGCCGGAACCACCTCCTCAGACGTGCCAGAACCCCTTGTCGGACACTCCGGAATCACCTGTCAGGCATGCCGGAACCTCCTCTCGAACGTGCCAGAATGACGTGCCAGAGACACCGGATGCACCTGCCGAGCACGCCGGACCTCCTCTTCGACTCGCCGGAACCACCAGCCAGAGACGCCCAAATCCCCTGCCAGGTAGGCCAGAATCACATGGCGGACTCTCTGGAATCTCCCGCCGGGAAGGTAGGAACCGCCTCTCAAACATACTGGAAGCACGTGCCGGACATGCCGGCACCACGTACTGGACAGACCAGAAACACCTGCCGGACCTGCCTGAACCACCTGCTGAGCACACCGGAACAACTTGCTCGACTCGCTGGAGCCACCTGCTGGACACCCCAAAATCACCAGCCAGCCATGCCAGAACCACTTGCCGTACACTCCGGAATCACCTGCTGGTTACACCAGAGCCACTTGGTGGACAATCCAGAACCTGCCGGACATGAACCTTACCTGTCACACATGCCGGAACCACGTGCCTGACACGCCGGAACCACCTCGCGGACAGACCGGAACCACCTACCAGACATGCCTGAACCACCTGCCGAGCATGCCGAAACCACCTGCCGGACACGCCAAAATCACCTGCGGGCTAGGCCAGAACCACTTGTAGGACTCTCCTGGAGCACCTGCCGGGCATGCGGGAACCACCTCTCAGACGTCCCAGAACCACGTGCGGCACATGGACGGAACCCATTACCGGACAGACCGGAACCACCTGCTGGACACGCCAGAATCACCTGCCAAGAACACCGGAACCACCTGAACAGCTCGCCAGAAACACCTGCCGGACATGCCAAAAATCACCTGCCGGCTACACCAGAACCTCTTGCCGGACACTCCGGAATCACCTGCCAGACATGATGCAACCAAATGTCAGACGTGCCAGAACCACGTGCCAGAGACACCGGATGCAACTGCCGAGCATGCCGGAACCTCCTGCTCAACTCGCTGTAACCACCTGCCGGGGACGCCAAAATCACCTGTCAGCTAGGCCAGAACCACGTGGCGGACTCTATGGACTCACCCGCCGGGCATGCCGGAACCAGCTCTCAGACGTGCCAGAAGCACGTGCCGGACACGCCGGAACCACCCACTAGAGAGACCGGAACCACCTGCCAGACCCGCCTCTGAACCACCTGCTGAGTACGGAACAACCTGCTCTACTCGCTGGAGCCACCTGCTGGACACGCCAAAATCACCTGATGGCTACGCCAGCACCACTCGCACAAGCCAGAATCACCTGCAGGGTATGCCGGAACCACCTCTCAGACGTGCCAGAACCCCTTGTCGGACACTCCGGAATCACCTGTCAGGCATGCCGGAACCTCCTCTCGAACGTGCCAGAATGACGGCCGAGACACCGGATGCACCTGCCGAGCACGCCGGGACCTCCTGTTCGACTCGCCGAGTCCACCAGCCAGAGACGCCCAAATCCCCTGCCAGGTAGGCCAGAATCACATGGCGGACTCTCTGGAATCTCCCCGCCGGGAAGGTAGGAACCGCCCTCTCAAACATACTGAAGCACGTGCCGGAGACAAGCGCCTGCACCACGTACTGACAGACCAGAAACACCTGCCGGACCTGCCTGAACCACCTGCTGAGCACACCGGAACAACTTGCTCGACTCGCTGGAGCCACCTGCTGGACACCCCAAAATCACCAGCCAGCTATGCCAGAACCACTTGCCGTACACTCCGGAATCACCTGCTGGTTACACCAGAGCCACTTGGTGGACAATCCAGAATCACCTGCCAGACATGCCAGAACCACCTGTCACACATGCCGGAACCACGTGCCTGACACGCCGGAACCACCTCGCGGACAGACCGGAACCACCTACCATGACATGCCTGAACCACCTGCCGAGCATGCCGGAACCACCTGCCGGACACGCCAAAATCACCTGCGGGCTAGGCCAGAACCACTTGTAAGGACTCTCCTGGAGCACCTGCCGGGCATGCGGGAACCACCTCTCAGACGTCCCAGAACCACGTGCGGCACATGACGGAACCCATTACCGGACAGACCGGAACCACCTGCTGGACACGCCAGAATCACCTGCCAAGAACACCGGAACCACCTGAACAGCTCGCCAGAAACACCTGCCGGACATGCCAAAATCACCTGCCGGCTACACCAGAACCTCTTGCCGGACACTCCGGAATCACCTGCCAGACATGATGCAACCAAATGTCAGACGTGCCAGAACCACGTGCCAGAGACACCGGATGCAACTGCCGAGCATGCCGGAACCTCCTGCTCAACTCGCTGTAACCACCTGCCGGGGACGCCAAAATCACCTGTCAGCTAGGCCAGAACCACGTGGCGGACTCTATGGACTCACCCGCCGGGCATGCCGGAACCAGCTCTCAGACGTGCCAGAAGCACGTGCCGGACACGCCGGAACCACCCACTAGAGAGACCGGAACCACCTGCCAGACCCGCCTGAACCACCTGCTGAGTACGCTGGAACAACCTGCTCTACTCGCTGGAGCCACCTGCTGGACACGCCAAAATCACCTGATGGCTACGCCAGCACCACTCGGCAGACAAGCCAGAATCACCTGCAGGGTATGCCGGAACCACCTCTCAGACGTGCCAGAACCCCTTGTCGGACACTCCGGAATCACCTGTCAGGCATGCCGGAACCTCCTCTCGAACGTGCCAGAATGACGGCCAGAGACACCGGATGCACCTGCCGAGCACGCCGGGACCTCCTGTTCGACTCGCCGGAACCACCAGCCAGAGACGCCCAAATCCCCTGCCAGGTAGGCCAGAATCACATGGCGGACTCTCTGGAATTTCCCGCCGGGAAGGTAGGAACCGCCTCTCAAACATACTGGAAGCACGTGCCGGACATGCCGGCACCACGTACTGGACAGACCAGAAACACCTGCCGGACCTGCCTGATCCATCGCTGAGCACACCGGAACAACTTGCTCGACTCGCTGGAGCCACCTGCTGGACACCCCAAAATCACCAGCCAGCTATGCCAGAACCACTTGCCGTACACTCCGGAATCACCTGCTGGTTACACCAGAGCCACTTGGTGGACAATCCAGAATCACCTGCCGGACATGCCAGAACCACCTGTCACACATGCCGGAACCACGTGCCTGACACGCCGGAACCACCTCGCGGACAGACCGGAACCACCTACCAGACATGCCTGAACCACCTGCCGAGCATGCCGGAACCACCTGCCGGACACGCCAAAATCACCTGCGGGCTAGGCCAGAACCACTTGTAGGACTCTCCTGGAGCACCTGCCGGGCATGCGGGAACCACCTCTCAGACGTCCCAGAACCACGTGCGGCACATGACGGAACCCATTACCGGACAGACCGGAACCACCTGCTGGACACGCCAGAATCACCTGCCAAGAACACCGGAACCACCTGAACAGCTCGCCAGAAACACCTGCCGGACATGCCAAAATCACCTGCCGGCTACACCAGAACCTCTTGCCGGACACTCCGGAATCACCTGCCAGACATGATGCAACCAAATGTCAGACGTGCCAGAACCACGTGCCAGAGACACCGGATGCAACTGCCGAGCATGCCGGAACCCTCCTGCTCAACTCGCTGTGTCCACCTGCCGGGGACGCCAAAAATCACCTGTCAGCTAGGCCAGAACCACGTGGCGGACTTATGGACTCACTCCGCCGGGCATGCCGGAACCAGCTCTCAGACGTGCCAGAAGCACGTGCCGGACACGCCGGAACCACCCACTAGAGAGACCGGAACCACCTGCCAGACCCGCCTGAACCACCTGCTGAGTACGTCAAACAACCTGCTCTACTCGCTGAGCCACCTGCTGGACACGCCAAAAATCACCTGATGGCTACGCCAGCACCACTCGGCAGACAAGCCAGAATCACCTGCAGGGTATGCCGGAACCAGCCAGACGTGCCAGAACCCCTTGTCGGACACTCCGGAATACCTGTCAGGCATGCCGGAACCTCCTCTCGAACGTGCCAGAATGACGTGCCAGAGACACCGGATGCACCTGCCGAGCACGCCGGGACCTCCTGTTCGACTCGCCGGAACCACCAGCCAGAGACGCCCAAATCCCCTGCCAGGTAGGCCAGAATCACATGGCGGACTCTCTGGAATCTCCCGCCGGGAAGGTAGGAACCGCCTCTCAAACATACTGAAGCACGTGCCGGACATGCCGGCACCACGTACTGGACAGACCAGAAACACCTGCCGGACCTGCCTGAACCACCTGCTGAGCACACCGGAACAACTTGCTCGACTCGCTGGAGCCACCTGCTGGACACCCCAAAATCACCAGCCAGCTATGCCAGAACCACTTGCCGTACACTCCTGAATCACCTGCTGGTTACAATCAGAGCCACTTGGTGGACAATCCAGAATCACCTGCCGGACATGCCAGAACCACCTGTCACACATGCCGGAACCACGTGCCTGGGACACGCCGGAACCACCCCGCGGACAGACCGGAACCACCTACCAGACATGCCTGAACCACCTGCCGAGCATGCCGGAACCACCTGCCGGACACGCCAAAATCACCTGCGGGCTAGGCCAGAACCACTTGTAGGACTCTCCTGGAGCACCTGCCGGGCATGCGGGAACCACCTCTCAGACGTCCCAGAACCAGGTGCGGCACATGACGGAACCCATTACCGGACAGACCGGAACCACCTGCTGGACACGCCAGAATCACCTGCCAAGAACACCGGAACCACCTGAACAGCTCGCCAGAAACACCTGCCGGACATGCCAAAATCACCTGCCGGCTACACCAGAACCTCTTGCCGGACACTCCGGAATCACCTGCCAGACATGATGCAACCAAATGTCAGACGTGCCAGAACCACGTGCCAGAGACACCGGATGCAACTGCCGAGCATGCCGGAACTCCTCCTGCTCAACTCGCTGTAACCACCTGCCGGGGACGCCAAAATCACCTGTCAGCCAGGGCCAGAACCACGTGGCGGGACTCTATGGACTCACCCGCCGGGCATGCCGGAACCAGCTCTCAGACGTGCCAGAAGCACGTGCCGGACACGCCGGAACCACCCACTAGAGAGACCGGAACCACCTGCTGACCGCCTGAACCACCTGCTGAGTACGCTGGAACAACCTGCTCTACTCGCTGGAGCCACCTGCTGGACACGCCAAAATCACCTGATGGCTACGCCAGCACCACTCGGCAGACAAGCCAGAATCACCTGCAGGGTATGCCGGAACCACCTCTCAGACGTGCCAGAACCCTTGTCGGACACTCCGGAATCACCTGTCAGGCATGCCGGAACCTCCTCTCGAACGTGCCAGAATGACGTGCCAGAGACACCGGATGCACCTGCCGAGCACGCCGGGACCTCCTGTTCGACTCGCCGGAACCACCAGCCAGAGACGCCCAAATCCCCTGCCAGGTAGGCCAGAATCACATGGCGGACTCTCTGGAATCTCCCGCCGGGAAGGTAGGAACCGCCTCTCAAACATACTGGAAGCACGTGCCGGACATGCCGGCACCACGTACTGGACAGACCAGAAACACCTGCCGGACCTGCCTGAACCACCTGCTGAGCACACCGGAACAACTTGCTCGACTCGCTGGAGCCACCTGCTGGACACCCCAAAATCACCAGCCAGCTATGCCAGAACCACTTGCCGTACACTCCGGAATCACCTGCTGGTTACACCAGAGCCACTTGGTGGACAATCCAGAATCACCTGCCGGACATGCCAGAACCACCTGTCACACATGCCGGAACCACGTGCCTGACACGCCGGAACCACCTCGCGGACAGACCGGAACCACCTACCAGACATGCCTGAACCACCTGCCGAGCATGCCGGAACCACCTGCCGGACACGCCAAAATCACCTGCGGGCTAGGCCAGAACCACTTGTAGGACTCTCCTGGAGCACCTGCCGGGCATGCGGGAACCACCTCTCAGACGTCCCAGAACCACGTGCGGCACATGACGGAACCCATTACCGGACAGACCGGAACCACCTGCTGGACACGCCAGAATCACCTGCCAAGAACACCGGAACCACCTGAACAGCTCGCCAGAAACACCTGCCGGACATGCCAAATCACCTGCCGGCTACACCAGAACCTCTTGCCGCACACCCGGAATCACCTGCCAGACATGATGCAACCAAATGTCAGACGTGCCAGAACCACGTGCCAGAGACACCGGATGCAACTGCCGAGCATGCCGGAACCTCCGGCTCAACTCGCTGTAACCACCTGCCGGGGACGCCAAAATCACCTGTCAGCTAGGCCAGAACCACGTGGCGGACTCTATGGACTCACCCGCCGGGCATGCCGGAACCAGCTCTCAGACGGCCAGAAGCACGTGCCGGACACGCCGGAACCACCCACCAGGAGACCGGAACCACCTGCCAGACCCGCCTGAACCACCTGCTGAGTACGCTGGAACAACCTGCTCTACTCGCTGGAGCCACCTGCTGGACACGCCAAAATCACCTGATGGCTACGCCAGCACCACTCGGCAGACAAGCCAGAATCACCTGCAGGGTATGCCGGAACCACCTCTCAGACGTGCCAGAACCCTTGTCGGACACTCCGGAATCACCTGTCAGGCATGCCGGAACCTCCTCTCGAACGTGCCAGAATGACGTGCCAGAGACACCGGATGCACCTGCCGAGCACGCCGGGACCTTCCTCTTCGACTCGCCGGAACCACCAGCCAGAGACGCCCAAATCCCCTGCCAGGTAGGCCAGAATCCACATGGCGGACTCTCGGAATCTTCCCGCCGGGAAGGTAGGAACCGCCTCTCAAACATACTGGAAGCACGTGCCGGACATGCCGGCACCACGTACTGGACAGACCAGAAACACCTGCCGGACCTGCCTGAACCACCTGCTGAGCACACCGGAACAACTTGCTCGACTCGCTGGAGCCACCTGCTGGACACCCCAAAATCACCAGCCAGCTATGCCAGAACCACTTGCCGTACACTCCGGAATCACCTGCTGGTTACACCAGAGCCACTTGGTGGACAATCCAGAATCACCTGCCGGACATGCCAGAACCACCTGTCACACATGCCGGAACCACGTGCCTGACACGCCGGAACCACCCGCGGACAGACCGGAACCACCTACCAGACATGCCTGAACCACCTGCCGAGCATGCCGGAACCACCTGTCGGACACGCCAAAATCACCTGCGGGCTAGGCCAGAACCACTTGTAGGACTCTCCTGGAGCACCTGCCGGGCATGCGGGAACCACCTCTCAGACGTCCCAGAACCACGTGCGGCACATGACGGAACCCATTACCGGACAGACCGGAACCACCTGCTGGACACGCCAGAATCACCTGCCAAGAACACCGGAACCACCTGAACAGCTCGCCAGAAAACACCTGCCGGACATGCCAAAATCACCTGCCGGCTACACCAGAACCTCTCTGTCGGACACTCCGGAATCACCTGCCAGACATGATGCAACCAAATGTCAGACGTGCCAGAACCACGTGCCAGAGACACCGGATGCAACTGCCGAGCATGCCGGAACCTCCTGCTCAACTCGCTGTAACCACCTGCCGGGGACGCCAAAATCACCTGTCAGCTAGGCCAGAACCACGTGGCGGACTCTATGGACTCACCCGTCGGGCATGCCGGAACCAGCTCTCAGACGTGCCAGAAGCACGTGCCGGACACGCCGGAACCACCCACTAGAGAGACCGGAACCACCTGCCAGACCCGCCTGAACCACCTGCTGAGTACGCTGGAACAACCTGCTCTACCGCTGAGCCACCTGCTGGACACGCCAAAATCACCTGATGGCTACGCCAGCACCACTCGGCAGACAAGCCAGAATCACCTGCAGGGTATGCCGGAACCACCTCTCAGACGTGCCAGAACCCCTTGTCGGACACTCCGGAATCACCTGTCAGGCATGCCGGAACCTCCTCTCGAACGTGCCAGAATGACGTGCCAGAGACACCGGATGCACCTGCCGAGCACGCTCGGGACCCTCCTCTTCCGACTCGCCGGAACCACCAGCCAGAGACGCCCCAAATCCCCTGCCAGGTAGGCCTGGAATCCGCTATGGCGGACTCTCTGGAATCTCCCGCCGGGAAGGTAGGAACCGCCTCTCAAACATACTGGAAGCACGTGCCGGACATGCCGGCACCACGTACTGGACAGACCAGAAACACCTGCCGGACCTGCCTGAACCACCTGCTGAGCACACCGGAACAACTTGCTCGACTCGCTGGAGCCACCTGCTGGACACCCCAAAATCACCAGCCAGCTATGCCAGAACCACTTGCCGTACACTCCGGAATCACCTGCTGGTTACACCAGAGCCACTTGGTGGACAATCCAGAATCACCTGCCGGACATGCCAGAACCACCTGTCACACATGCCGGAACCACGTGCCTGACACGCCGGAACCACCTCGCGGACAGACCGGAACCACCTACCAGACATGCCTGAACCACCTGCCGAGCATGCCGGAACCACCTGCCGGACACGCCAAAATCACCTGCGGGCTAGGCCAGAACCACTTGTAGGACTCTCCTGGAGCACCTGCCGGGCATGCGGGAACCACCTCTCAGGACGTCCCAGAACCACGTGCGGCACATGACGGAACCCACATCGGACAGACCGGAACCACCTGCTGGACACGCCAGAATCACCTGCCAAGAACACCGGAACCACCTGAACAGCTCGCCAGAAACACCTGCCGGACATGCCAAAATCACCTGCCGGCTACACCAGAACCTCTTGCCGGGACACTCCGGAATCACCTGCCAGACATGATGCAAAACCAAATGTCAGACGTGCCAGAACCACGTGCCAGAGACACCGGATGCAACTGCCGAGCATGCCGGAACCTCCTGCTCAACTCGCTAGAATCACCTGCCGGGGACGCCAAAATCACCTGTCAGCTAGGCCAGAACCACGTGGCGGACTCTATGGACTCACCCGCCGGGCATGCCGGAACCAGCTCTCAGACGTGCCAGAAGCACGTGCCGGACACGCCGGAACCACCCACTAGAGAGACCGGAACCACCTGCCAGACCCGCCTGAACCACCTGCTGAGTACGCTGGAACAACCTGCTCTACTCGCTGGAGCCACCTGCTGGACACGCCAAAATCACCTGATGGCTACGCCAGCACCACTCGGCAGACAAGCCAGAATCACCCAGCGAGGGTATGCCGGAACCACCTCTCAGACGTGCCAGAACCCCTTGTCGGACACCCGGGAACCGACCAGCCGGGGCAGCCGGAAACCTCCTCTCGAACGTGCCAGAATGACGTGCCAGAGACACCGGATGCACCTGCCGAGCACGCCGGGACCTCCTCTTCGACTCTCGCCGGAACCACCAGCCAGAGACGCCCAAATCCCCTGCCAGGTAGGCCAGAATCACATGGCGGACTCTCTGGAATCTCCCGCCGGGAAGGTAGGAACCGCCTCTCAAACATACTGGAAGCACGTGCCGGACATGCCGGCACCACGCACTGGACAGACCAGAAACACCTGCCGGACCTGCCTGAACCACCTGCTGAGCACACACCGGAACAACTGCCCGACTCGCTGGAGCCACCTGCTGGACACCCCAAAATCACCAGCCAGCTATGCCAGAACCACTTGCGTACACTCCGGAATCACCTGCTGGTTACACCAGAGCCACTTGGTGGACAATCCAGAATCACCTGCCGGACATGCCAGAACCATCTGTCACACATGCCGGAACCACGTGCCTGACACGCCGGAACCACCTCGCGGACAGACCGGAACCACCTACCAGACATGCCTGAACCACCTGCCGAGCATGCCGGAACCACCTGCCGGACACGCCAAAATCACCTGCGGGCTAGCCAGAACCACTTGTAGGACTCTCCTGGAGCACCTGCCGGGCATGCGGGAACCACCTCTCAGACGTCCCAGAACCACGTGCGGCACATGACGGAACCCATTACCGGACAGACCGGAACCACCTGCTGGACACGCCAGAATCACCTGCCAAGAACACCGGAACCACCTGAACAGCTCGCCAGAAACACCTGCCGGACATGCCAAAATCACCTGCCGGCTACACCAGAACCTCTTGCCGGACACTCCGGAATCACCTGCCAGACATGATGCAACCAAATGTCAGACGTGCTGCAACCACGTGCCACAGACACCGGATGTGCAACTGCCGAGCATGCCGGAACCTCCTGCTCAACTCGTAACCACCTGCCGGGGACGCCAAAATCACCTGTCAGCTAGGCCAGAACCATGCAAGTGACCTCCAGGCGGGACCACCCGCCGGGCATGCCGGAACCAGCTCTCAGGACGTGCCAGAAGCACGTGGCCGGACACGCCGGAACCACCCACTAGAGAGACCGACCACCTGCCAGACCCGCCTGAACCACCTGCTGAGTACGCTGGAACAACCTGCCTACTCGCTGGAGCCACCTGCTGGACACGCCAAAATCACCTGATGGCTACGCCAGCACCACTCGGCAGACAAGCCAGAATCACCTGCAGGGTATGCCGGAACCACCTCTCAGACGTGCCAGAACCCCTTGTCGGACACTCCGGAATCACCTGTCAGGCATGCCGGAACCTCCTCTCGAACGTGCCAGAATGACGTGCCAGAGACACCGGATGCACCTGCCGAGCACGCCGGGACCTCCTCTTCGACTCGCCGGAACCACCAGCCAGAGACGCCCCAAATCCCCTGCCAGGTAGGCCAGAACTACACATGGACTCTCTGGAATCTCCCGCCGGGAAGGTAGGAACCGCCTCTCAAACATACTGGAAGCACGTGCATGGCCGGACATGCCGGCACCACGTACTGGACAGACCAGAAACACCTGCCGGACCTGCCTGAACCACCTGCTGAGCACACCGGAACAACTTGCTCGACTCGCTGAGCCACCTGCTGGACACCCCAAAATCACCAGCCAGCTATGCCAGAACCACTTGCCGTACACTCCGGAATCACCTGCTGGTTACACCAGAGCCACTTGGTGACAATCCAGAATCACCTGCCGGATGGCGCCAGAACCACCTGTCACACATGCCGGAACCACGTGCCTCACACCGCCAGAACCACCTCGCGGACAGACCGGAACCACCTACCAGACATGCCTGAACCATCCGGCCGAGCATGCCGGAACCACCTGCCGGACACGCCAAAATCACCTGCGGGCTAGGCCAGAACCACTTGTAGGACTCTCCTGGAGCACCTGCCGGGCATGCGGGAACCACCTCTCAGACGTCCCAGAACCACGTGCGGCACATGACGGAACTCGTGGCCATCGGACAGACCGGAACCACCTGCTGGACACGCCAGAATCACCTGCCAAGAACACCGGAACCACCTGAACAGCTCGCCAGAGCCGACCTGCCGGACACAAATCACCTGCCGGCTACACCAGAACCTCTGCCGGACACTCCGGAATCACCTGCCAGACATGATGCAACCAAATGTCAGACGTGCCAGAACCACGTGCCAGAGACACCGGATGCAACTGCCGAGCATGCCGGAACCTCCTGCTCAACTCGCTGTAACCACCTGCCGGGACGCCAAAATCACCTGTCAGCTAGGCCAGTGAACCACGTGGCGGACTCTATGGACTCACCCGCCGGGGCATGCCGGAACCAGCTCTCAGGACGTGCCAGAAGCACGTGCCGGACACGCCGGAACCACCCACTAGAGAGACCGGAACCACCTGCCAGACCCGCCTGAACCACCTGCTGAGTACGCTGGAACAACCTGCTCTACTCGCTGGAGCCACCTGCTGACACGCCAAAATCACCTGATGGCTACGCCAGCACCACTCGGCAGACAAGCCAGAATCACCTGCAGGGTATGCCGGAACCACCTCTCAGACGTGCCAGAACCCCTTGTCGGACACTCCGGAATCACCTGTCAGGCATGCCGGAACCTCCTCTCGAACGTGCCAGAATGACGTGCCAGAGACACCGGATGCACCTGCCGAGCACGCCGGGACCTCCTCTTCGACTCGCCGGAACCACCAGCCAGAGACGCCCAAATCCCCTGCCAGGTAGGCCAGAATCACATGGCGGACTCTCTGGAATTCCCGCCGGGAAGGTAGGAACCGCCTCTCAAACATACTGGAAGCACGTGCCGGACATGCCGGCACCACGTACTGGACAGACCAGAAACACCTGCCGGACCTGCCTGAACCACCTGCTGAGCACACCGGAACAACTTGCTCGACTCGCTGGAGCCACCTGCTGGACACCCCAAAATCACCAGCCAGCTATGCCAGAACCACTTGCCGTACACTCCGGAAT
Organism: Equus asinus; assembly: GCF_041296235.1. Lineage (NCBI taxonomy): Eukaryota > Metazoa > Chordata > Mammalia > Perissodactyla > Equidae > Equus > Equus asinus. The sequence continues at coordinate 22,929 of NW_027224739.1, forward strand.
CACCTGCTGGTTACACCAGAGCCACTTGGTGGACAATCCAGAACACCTGCCGGACATGCCAGAACCACCTGTCACACATGCCGGAACCACGTGGGCCTGACACGCCGGAACCACCTCGCGGACAGACCGGAACCACCTACCAGACATGCCTGAACCACCTGCCGAGCATGCCGGAACCACCTGCCGGACACGCCAAAATCACCTGCGGGCTAGGCCAGAACCACTTGTAGGACTCTCCTGGAGCACCTGCCGGGCATGCGGAACCACCTCTCAGACGTCCCAGAACCACGTGCACATGACGGAACCCATTACCGGACAGACCGGAACCACCTGCTGGACACGCCAGAATCACCTGCCAAGAACACCGGAACCACCTGAACAGCCTCGCCAGAAACACCTGCCGGACATGCCAAAATCACCTGCCGGCTACACCAGAACCTCTTGCCGACACTCCGGAATCACCTGCCAGACATGATGCAACCAAATGTCAGACGGCGGCGCCAGAACCACGTGCCAGAGACACCGGATGCAACTGCCGAGCATGCCGGAACCTCCTGCTCAACTCGCTGTAACCACCTGCCGGGGGACGCCAAAATCACCTGTCAGCTAGGCCAGAACCACGTGGCGGACTCTATGGACTCACCCGCCGGGCATGCCGGAACCAGCTCTCAGACGTGCCAGAAGCACGCCGGACACGCCGGAACCACCCACTAGAGAGACCGGAACCACCTGCCAGACCCGCCTGAACCACCTGCTGAGTACGCTGGAACAACCTGCTCTACTCGCTGGAGCCACCTGCTGGACACGCCAAAATCACCTGGATGGCTACGCCAGCACCACTCGGCAGACAAGCCAGAATCACCTGCAGGGTATGCCGGAACCACCTCTCAGACGTGCCAGAACCCCTTGTCGGACACTCCGGAATCACCTGCCTGGGCATGCCGGAACCTCCTCTCGAACGTGCCAGAATGACGTGCCAGAGACACCGGATGCACCTGCCGAGCACGCCGGGACCTCCTTCGACTCGCCGGAACCACCAGCCAGAGACGCCCAAATCCCCCTGCCAGGTAGGCCAGAATCACATGGCGGACTCTCTGGAATCTCTCCCGCCGGGAAGGTAGGAACCGCCCAAACATACTGGAAGCACGTACCGGACATGCCGGCACCACGTACTGGACAGACCTCAGGAAACACCTGCCGGACCTGCCTGAACCACCTGCTGAGCACACCGGAACAACTTGCTCGACTCGCTGGAGCCACCTGCTGGACACCCCAAAATCACCAGCCAGCTATGCCAGAACCACTTGCCGTACACTCCGGAATCACCTGCTGGTTACACCAGAGCCACTTGGTGGACAATCCAGAATCACCTGCCGAGCACATGCCAGAACCACCTGTCACACATGCCGGAACCACGTGCCTGACACGCCGGAACCACCTCGCGGACAGACCGGAACCACCTACCAGACATGCTCAAACCACCTGCCGAGCATGCCGGAACCACCTGCCGGACACGCCAAAATCACCTGCGGGCTAGGCCAGAACCACTTGTAGGACTCTCCTGGAGCACCTGCCGGGCATGCGGGAACCACCTCTCAGACGTCCCAGAACCACGTGCGGCACATGACGGAACCCATTACCGGACAGACCGGAACCACCTGCTGGACACGCCAGAATCACCTGCCAAGAACACCGGAACCACTCCGAACAGCTCTCGCCAGAAACACCCTGCCGGACATGCCAAAATCACCTGCCGGCAGACCAGAACCTCTTGCCGGACACTCCGGAATCACCTGCCAGACATGATGCAACCAAATGTCAGACGTGCCAGAACCACGTGCCAGAGACACCGGATGCAACCGTCGAGCATGCCGGAACCTCCTGCTCAACTCGCTGTAACCACCTGCCGGGGACGCCAAAATCACCTGTCAGCTAGGCCAGAACCACGTGGCGGACTCTATGGACCTCCACCTACCGGGCATGCCGGAACCAGCCTCAGACGTGCCAGAAGCACGTGCCGGACAGCCGGAACCACCCACTAGAGAGACCGGAACCACCTGCCAGACCCGCCTGAACCACCTGCTGAGTACGCTGGAACAACCTGCTCTACTCGCTGGAGCCACCTGCTGGACACGCCAAAATCACCTGATGGCTACGCCAGCACCACTCGGCAGACAAGCCAGAATCACCTGCAGGGTATGCCGGAACCACCTCAGACGTGCCAGAACCCCCCTTGTCGGACACTCCGGAATCACCTGTCAGGCATGCCGGAACCTCCTCTCGAACGTGCCAGAATGACGTGCCAGAGACACCGGATGCACCTGCCGAGCACGCCGGGACCTCCTCTTCGACTCGCCGGAACCACCAGCCAGAGACGCCAAATCCCCTGCCAGGTAGGCCAGAATCACATGGCGGACTCTCTGGAATCTCCCGCCGGGAAGGTAGGAACCGCCTCTCAAACATACTGGAAGCACGTGCCGGACATGCCGGCACCACGTACTGGACAGACCAGAAACACCTGCCGGACCTGCCTGAACCACCTGCTGAGCACACCGGAACAACTTGCTCGACTCGCTGGAGCCACCTGCTGGACACCCCAAAATCACCAGCCAGCTATGCCAGAACCACTTGCCGTACACTCCGGAATCACCTGCTGGTTACACCAGAGCCACTTGGTGGACAATCCAGAATCACCTGCCGGACATGCCAGAACCACCTGTCACACATGCCGGAACCACGTGCCTGACACGCCGGAAATCCACCTCGCGGACAGACCGGAACCACCTACCAGACATGCCTGAACTACCTGCCGAGCATGCCGGAACCACCTGCCGGACACGCCAAAATCACCTGCGGGCTAGGCCAGAACCACTTGTAGGACTCTCTCGGGAGCACCTGGGCCGGGCATGCGGGAACCACCTCTCAGACGTCCCAGAACCACGTGCGGCACATGACGGAACCCATTACCGGACAGACCGGAACCACCTGCTGGACACGCTCAGAATCACCTGCCAAGAACACCGGAACCACCTGAACAGCTCGCCAGAAACACCTGCCGGACATGCCAAAATCACCTGCCGGCTACACCAGAACCTCTTGCCGGACACTCCGGAATCACCTGCCAGACATGATGCAACCAAATGTCAGACGTGCCAGAACCACGTGCCAGAGACACCGGATGCAACTGCCGAGCATGCCGGAACCTCCTGCTCAACTCGCTGTGTCCACCTGCCGGGGACGCCAAAATCACCTGTCAGCTAGGCCAGAACCACGTGGCGGACTCTATGGACTCACCCGCCGGGCATGCCGGAACCAGCTCTCAGACGTGCCAGAAGCACGTGCCGGACACGCCGGAACCACCCACTAGAGAGACCGGAACTACCTGCCAGACCCGCCTGAACCACCTGCTGAGTACGCTGGAACAACCTGCTCTACTCGCTGGAGCCACCTGCTGGACACGCCAAAATCACCTGATGGCTACGCCAGCACCACTCGGCAGACAAGCCAGAATCACCTGCAGGGTATGCCGGAACCACCTCTCAGACGTGCCAGAACCCCTTGTCGGACACTCCGGAATCACCTGTCAGGCATGCCGGAACTTCTCCTCTCGAACGTGCCAGAATGACGTGCCAGAGACACCGGATGCACCTGCCGAGCACGCTCGGGACCTCCTCTTCGACTCGCCGGAACCACCAGCCAGAGACGCCCAAATCCCCTGCCAGGTAGGCCAGAATCACATGGCGGACTCTCTGGAATCTCCCGCCGGGAAGGTAGGAACCGCCTCTCAAACATACTGGAAGCACGTGGCCGGACATGCCGGCACCACGTACTGGACAGACCAGAAACACCTGCCGGACCTGCCTGAACCACCTGCTGAGCACACCGGAACAACTTGCTCGACTCGCTGGAGCCACCTGCTGGACACCCCAAAATCACCAGCCAGCTATGCCAGAACCACTTGCCGTACACTCCGGAATCACCTGCTGGTTACACCAGAGCCACTTGGTGGACAATCCAGAATCACCTGCCGGACATGCCAGAACCACCTGTCACACATGCCGGAACCACGTGCCTGACACGCCGGAACCACCTCGCGGACAGACCGGAACCACCTACCAGACATGCCTGAACCACCTGCCGAGCATGCCGGAACCACCTGCCGGACACGCCAAAATCACCTGCGGGCTAGGGCCAGAACCACTTGTAGGACTCTCCTGGAGCACCTGCCGGGCACATGCGGGAACCACCTCAGGACGTCCCAGAACCACGTGCGGCACATGACGGAACCCATTACCGGGACAGACCGGAACCACCTGCTGGACACGCCAGAATCACCTGCCGCAAACACCGGAACCACCTGAACAGCTCGGCCAGAAACACCTGGCCGGACATGCCAAAATCACCTGCCGGCTACACCAGAACCTCTGCCGCACACTCCGGAATCACCTGCCAGACATGATGCAACCAAATGTCAGACGTGCCAGAACCACGTGCCACAGACACCGGATGCAACTGCCGAGCATGCCGGAACCTCCTGCTCAACTCGCTGTAACCACCTGCCGGGGACGCCAAAATCACCTGTCAGCTAGGCCAGAACCACGTGGCGGACTCTATGGAATCACCCGCCGGGCATGCCGGAACCAGCTCTCAGACGTGCCAGAAGCACGTGCCGGACACGCCGGAACCACCCACTAGAGAGACCGGAACCACCTGCCAGACCCGCCTGAACCACCTGCTGAGTACGCTGGAACAACCTGCTCTACTCGCTGGAGCCACCTGCTGGACACGCCAAAATCACCTGATGGCTACGCCAGCACCACTCTGGCAGACAAGCCAGAATCACCTGCAGGGTAATAAGGCCGGAACCACCTCTCAGACGTGCCAGAACCCCTTGTCGGACACTCCGGAATCACCTGTCAGGCATGCCGGAACCTCCTCTCGAACGTGCCAGAATGACGTGCCAGTGACACCGGATGCACCTGCCGAGCACGCCGGGACCTCCTCTTCGACTCGCCGGAACCACCAGCCAGAGACGCCCAAATCCCCTGCCAGGTAGGCCAGAATCACATGGCGGACTCTCTGGAATCTTCCCGCCGGGAAGGTAGGAACCGCCTCTCAAACATACTGGAAGCACGTGCCGGACATGCCGGCACCACGTACTGGACAGACCAGAAACACCTGCCGGACCTGCCTGAACCACCTGCTGAGCACACCGGAACAACTTGCTCGACTCGCTGAGCCACCTGCTGGACACCCCAAAATCACCAGCCAGCTATGCCAGAACCACTTGCCGTACACTCCGGAATCACCTGCTGGTTACACCAGAGCCACTTGGTGGACAATCCAGAATCACCTGCCGGACATGCCAGAACCACCTGTCACACATGCCGGAACCACGTGCCTGACACGCCGGAACCACCTCGCGGACAGACCGGAACCACCTACCAGACATGCCTGAACCACCTGCCGAGCATGCCGGAACCACCTGCCGGACACGCCAAAATCACCCGCGGGCTAGGCCAGAACCACTTGTAGGACTCTCCTGGAGCACCTGCCGGGCATGCGGGAACCACCTCTCAGACGTCCCAGAACCACGGCGGCACATGACGGAACCCATTACCGGACAGACCGGAACCACCTGCTGGACACGCCAGAATCACCTGCCAAGAACACCGGAACCACCTGAACAGCTCGCCAGAAACACCTGCCGGACATGCCAAAATCACCTGCCGGCTACACCAGAACCCTTGCCGCACACTCCGGAATCACCTGCCAGACATGATGCAACCAAATGTCAGACGTGCCAGAACCACGTGCCACAGACACCGGATGCAACTGCCGAGCATGCCGGAACCTCCCGCTCAACTCGCTGTAACCACCTGCCGGGGACGCCAAAATCACCTGTCAGCTAGGCCAGAACCACGTGGCGGACTCTATGGAATCACCCGTCGGGCATGCCGGAACCAGCTCTCAGACGTGCCAGAAGCACGCAGCCGGACACGCCGGAACCACCCACTAGAGAGACCCGGAACCACCTGCCAGACCCGCCTGAACCACCTGCTGAGTACGCTGGAACAACCTGCTCTACTCGCTGGAGCCACCTGCTGACACGCCAAAATCACCTGATGGCTACGCCAGCACCACTCGGCAGACAAGCCAGAATCACCTGCAGGGTATGCCGGAACCACCTCTCAGACGTGCCAGAACCCCTTGTCGGACACACCCGGAATCACCTGTCAGGCATGCCGGAACCTCCTCTCGAACGTGCCAGAATGACGTGCCAGAGACACCGGATGCACCTGCCGAGCACGCTCGGGACCTCCTCTTCGACTCGCCGGAACCACCAGCCAGAGACGCCCAAATCCCCTGCCAGGTAGGTCAGAATCACATGGCGGACTCTCTGAATCTCCCGCCGGGAAGGTAGGAACCGCCTCTCAAACATACTGGAAGCACGTGCCGGACATGCCGGCACCACGTACTGGACAGACCAGAAACACCTGCCGGACCTGCCTGAACCACCTGCTGAGCACACCGGAACAACTTGCTCGACTCGCTGGAGCCACCTGCTGGACACCCCAAAATCACCAGCCAGCTATGCCAGAACCACTTGCCGTACACCCGGAATCACCTGCTGGTTACACCAGAGCCACTTGGTGGACAATCCAGAATCACCTGCCGGACATGCCAGAACCACCTGTCACACATGCCGGAACCACGTGCCTGACACGCCGGAACCACCTCGCGGACAGACCGGAACCACCTACCAGACATGCCTGAACCACCTGCCGAGCATGCTTGAACCACCTGTCGGACACGCCAAAATCACCTGCGGGCTAGGGCCAGAACCACTTGTAGGACTCTCCTGGAGCACCTGCCGGGCATGCGGGAACCACCTCAGACGTCCCAGAACCACGGCGGCACATGACGGAACCCATTACCGGACAGACCGGGAACCACCTGCTGGACACGCCAGAATCACCTGCCAAGAACACCGGAACCACCTGAACAGCTCGCCAGAAACACCTGCCGGACATGCCAAAAATCACCTGCCGGCTACACCAGAACCTCTTGCCGCACACTCCGGAATCACCTGCCAGACATGATGCAACCAAATGTCAGACGTGCCAGAACCACGTGCCACAGACACCGGATGCAACTGCCGAGCATGCCGGAACCTCCTGCTCAACTCGCTGTAACCACCTGCCGGGGACGCCAAAATCACCTGTCAGCTAGGCCAGAACCACGTGGCGGACTCTATGGAATCACCCGCCGGGCATGCCGGAACCAGCTCTCAGACGTGCCAGAAGCACGTGCCGGACACGGAACCACCCACTAGAGAGACCGGAACCACCTGCCAGACCCGCCTGAACCACCTGCTGAGTACGCTGGAACAACCTGCTCTACTCGCTGGAGCCACCTGCTGGACACGCCAAAATCACCTGATGGCCACGCCAGCACCACCGGGCAGACAAGCCAGAATCACCTGCAGGGTATGCCGGAACCACCTCTCAGACGTGCCAGAACCCCTTGTCGGACACCTCCGGGAATCACCTGTCAGGCATGCCGGAACCTCCTCTCGAACGTGCCAGAATGACGTGCCAGAGACACCGGATGCACCTGCGAGCACGCCGGGACCTCCTCGACTCGCCGAACCACCAGCCAGAGACGCTCAAATCCCCTGCCAGGTAGGCCAGAATCACATGGGCGGACCTCTGGAATCTCCCGCCGGGAAGGTAGGAACCGCCTCTCAAACATACCGGAAGCACGCGGCCGACATGCCGGGCATCTACGTACTGGACAGACCAGAAACACCTGCCGGACCTGCCTGAACCACCTGCTGAGCACACCGGAACAACTTGTTCGACTCGCTGGAGCCACCTGCTGGACACCCCAAAATCACCTCCAGCCAGCTATGCCAGAACCACTTGCCGTACACTCCGGAATCACCCTGTTGTTACACCAGAGCCACTTGGTGGACAATCCAGAATCACCTGCCGGACATGCCAGAACCACCTGTCACACATGCCGGAACCACGTGCCTGACACGCCGGAACCACCTCGCGGACAGACCGGAACCACCTACCAGACATGCCTGAACCACCTGCCGAGCGACGCGCGGAACCACCTGCCGGACACGCCAAAATCACCTGCGGGCTAGGCCAGAACCACTTGTAGGACTCTCCTGGAGCACCTGCCGGGCATGCGGGAACCACCTCTCAGACGTCCCAGAACCACGTGCGGCACATGACGGAACCCATTACCGGACAGACCGGAACCACCTGCTGGACACGCCAGAATCACCTGCCAAGAACACCGGAACCACCTGAACAGCTCGGCCAGAAACACCTGCCGGACATGCCAAAATCACCCGTCGGCTACACCAGAACCTCTTGCCGCACACTCCGGAATCACCTGCCAGACATGATGCAACCAAATGTCAGACGTGCCAGAACCACGTGCCACAGACACCGGATGCAACTGCCGAGCATGCCGGAACCTCCTGCTCAACTCGCTGTAACCACCTGCCGGGGACGCCAAAATCACCTGTCAGCTAGGGCCAGAACCACGGGCGGACTCTATGGACTCACCCGCCGGGCATGCCGGAACCAGCTCTCAGACGTGCCAGAAGCACGTGCCGGACACGCCGGAACCACCCACCAGAGAGACCGGAACCACCTGCCAGACCCGCCTGAACCACCTGCTGAGTACGCTGGAACAACCTGCTCTACTCGCTGGAGCCACCTGCTGGACACGCCAAAATCACCTGATGGCTACGCCAGCACCACTCGGCAGACAAGCCAGAATCACCTGCAGGGTATGCCGGAACCACCTCTCAGACGTGCCAGAACCCCTTGTCGGACACTCCGGAATCACCTGTCAGGCATGCCGGAACCTCCTCTCGAACGTGCCAGAATGACGTGCCAGAGACACCGGATGCACCTGCCGAGCACGCCGGGACCTCCTGTTCGACTCGCCGACACCACCAGCCAGAGACGCCCAAATCCCCTGCCAGGTAGGCCAGAATCACATGGCGGACTCTCTGGAATTCCTCCCGCCGGGAAGGTAGGAACCGCCTCTCAAACATACTGGAAGCACGTGCCGGACATGCCGGCACCACGTACTGGACAGACCAGAAACACCTGCCGGACCTGCCTGGTCCACCTGCTGGAGTACACCGGAACAACTTGCTCGACTCGCTGGAGCCACCTGCTGGACACCCCAAAATCACCAGCCAGCTATGCCAGAACCACTTGCCGTACACTCCGGAATCACCTGCTGGTTACACCAGAGCCACTTGGTGGACAATCCAGAATCACCTGCCGGACATGCCAGAACCACCTGTCACATGCCGGAACCACGTGCCTGACACGCCGGAACCACCTCGCGGACAGACCGGAACCACCTACCAGACATGCCTGAACCACCTGCCGAGCATGCCGGAACCACCTGCCGGACACCTCAAAATCACCTGCGGGCTAGGCCAGAACCACTTGTAGGACTCTCCTGGAGACCTGCCGGGCATGCGGGAACCACCTCTCAGACGTCCCAGAACCACGTGCGGCACATGACGGAACCCATTACCGGACAGACCGGAACCACCTGCTGGACACGCTCAGAATCACCTGCCAAGAACACCGGAACCACCTGAACAGCTCGGCCAGAAACACCTGCCGGACATGCCAAAATCACCTGCCGGCTACACCAGAACCTCTTGCCGGACACTCCGGAATCACCTGCCAGACATGATGCAACCAAATGTCAGACGTGCCAGAACCACGTGCCACAGACACCGGATGCAACTGCCGAGCATGCCGGAACCTCCTGCTCAACTCGCTGTAACCACCTGCCGGGGACGCCAAAATCACCTGTCAGCTAGGCCAGAACCACGTGGCGGACTCTCTATGGACTCACCCGCCGGGCATGCCGGAACCAGCTCTCAGACGTGCCAGAAGCACGTGCCGGACACGCCGGAACCACCCACTAGAGAGACCGGAACCACCTGCCAGACCCGCCTGAACCACCTGCTGAGTACGCTGGAACAACCTGCTCTACTCGCTGGAGCCACCTGCTGGACACGCCAAAATCACCTGATGGCTACGCCAGCACCACTCGGCAGACAAGCCAGAATCACCTGCAGGGTATGCCGGAACCACCTCTCAGACGTGCCAGAACCCTTGTCGGACACTCCGGAATCACCTGTCAGGCATGCCGGAACCTCCTCTCGAACGTGCCAGAATGACGTGCCAGAGACACCGGATGCACCTGCCGAGCACGCCGGGACCTCCTGTTCGACTCGCCGGAACCACCAGCCAGAGACGCCCAAATCCCCTGCCAGGTAGGCCAGAATCACATGGCGGACTCTCTGGAATCTCCCGCCGGGAAGGTAGGAACCGCCCTTCAAACATACTGGAAGTACGTGCCGGACATGCCGGCACCACGTACTGGACAGACCAGAAACACCTGCCGGACCTGCCTGAACCACCTGCTGAGCACACCGGAACAACTTGCTCGACTCGCTGGAGCCACCTGCTGGACACCCCAAAATCACCAGCCAGCTATGCCAGAACCACTTGCCGTACACTCCGGAATCACCTGCTGGTTACACCAGAGCCACTTGGTGGACAATCCAGAATCACCTGCCGGACATGCCAGAACCACCTGTCACACATGCCGGAACCACGTGCCTGACACGCCGGAACCACCTCGCGGACAGACCGGAACCACCTACCAGACATGCCTGAACCACTGCCGAGCATGCCGGAACCACCTGCCGGACGCCAAAATCACCTGCGGGCTAGGCCAGAACCACTTGTAGGACTCTCCTGGAGCACCTGCCGGGCATGCGGGAACCACCTCTCAGACGTCCCAGAACCACGTGCGGCACATGACGGAACCCATTACCGGACAGACCGGAACCACCTGCTGGACACGCCAGAATCACCTGCCAAGAACACCGGAACCACCTGAACAGCTCGCCAGAAACACCTGCCGGACATGCCAAAATCACCTGCCGGCTACACCAGAACCTCTTGCCGGACACTCCGGAATCACCTGCCAGACATGATGCAACCAAATGTCAGACGTGCCAGAACCACGTGCCAGAGACACCGGATGCAACTGCCGAGCATGCCGGAACCTCCTGCTCAACCTCGCTGTAACCACCTGCCGGGGACGCCAAATCACCTGTCAGCTAGGCCAGAACCACGTGGCGGACTCTATGGAATCACCCGCCGGGCATGCCGGAACCAGCTCTCAGACGTGCCAGAAGCACGTGCCGGACACGCCGGAACCACCTACTAGAGAGACCGGAACCACCTGCCAGACCCGCCTGAACCACCTGCTGAGTACGCTGGAACAACCTGCTCTACTCGCTGGAGCCACCTGCTGGACACGCCAAAATCACCTGATGGCTACGCCAGCACCACTCGGCAGACAAGCCAGAATCACCTGCAGGGTATGCCGGAACCACCTCTCAGACGTGCCAGAACCCCTTGTCGGACACTCCGGAATCACCTGTCAGGCATGCCGGAACCACCTCTCGAACGTGCCAGAATGACGTGCCAGAGACACCGGATGCACCTGCCGAGCACGCCGGAACCTCCTCTTCGACTCGCCGGAACCACCAGCCAGAGACGCCAAAATCCCCTGCCAGGTAGGCCAGAATCACATGGCGGACGCTCCGGAATCTCCCGCCGGGAAGGTAGGAACCACCTCTCAAACATACTGGAAGCACGTGCCGGACATGCCGGCACCACGTACTGGACAGACCAGAAACACCTGCCGGACCTGCCTGAACCACCTGCTGAGCACACCGGAACAACTTGCTCGACTCGCTGGAGCCACCTGCTGGACACCCCAAAATCACCAGCCAGCTATGCCAGAACCACTTGCCGTACACTCCGGAATCACCTGCTGGTTACACCAGAGCCACTTGGTGGACAATCCAGAATCACCTGCCGGACATGCCAGAACCACCTGTCACACATGCCGGAACCACGTGCCTGACACGCCGGAACCACCTCGCGGACAGACCGGAACCACCTACCAGACATGCCTGAACCACCTGCCGAGCATGCCGGAACCACCTGCCGGACACGCCAAAATCACCTGCGGGCTAGGCCAGAACCACTTGTAGGACTCTCCTGGAGCACCTGCCGGGCATGCGGGAACCACCTCTCAGACGTGCCAGAACCACGTGCGGCACATGACGGAACCCATTACCGGACAGACCGGAACCACCTGCTGGACACGCCAGAATCACCTGCCAAGAACACCGGAACCACCTGAACAGCTCGCCAGAAACACCTGCCGGACATGCCAAAATCACCTGCCGGCTACACCAGAACCTCTTGCCGGACACTCCGGAATCACCTGCCAGACATGATGCAACCAAATGTCAGACGTGCCAGAACCACGTGCCAGAGACACCGGATGCAACTGCCGAGCATGCCGGAACCTCCTGCTCAACTCGCTGTAACCACCTGCCGGGGACGCCAAAATCACCTGTCAGCTAGGCCAGAACCACGTGGCGGACTCTATGGAATCACCCGCCGGGCATGCCGGAACCAGCTCTCAGACGTGCCAGAAGCACGTGCCGGACACGCCGGAACCACCTACTAGAGAGACCGGAACCACCTGCCAGACCCGCCTGAACCACCTGCTGAGTACGCTGGAACAACCTGCTCTACTCGCTGGAGCCACCTGCTGGACACGCCAAAATCACCTGATGGCTACGCCAGCACCACTCGGCAGACAAGCCAGAATCACCTGCAGGGTATGCCGGAACCACCTCTCAGACGTGCCAGAACCCCTTGTCGGACACTCCGGAATCACCTGTCAGGCATGCCGGAACCACCTCTCGAACGTGCCAGAATGACGTGCCAGAGACACCGGATGCACCTGCCGAGCACGCCGGAACCTCCTCTTCGACTCGCCGGAACCACCAGCCAGAGACGCCAAAATCCCCTGCCAGGTAGGCCAGAATCACATGGCGGACGCTCCGGAATCTCCCGCCGGGAAGGTAGGAACCACCTCTCAAACATACTGGAAGCACGTGCCGGACATGCCGGCACCACGTACTGGACAGACCAGAAACACCTGCCGGACCTGCCTGAACCACCTGCTGAGCACACCGGAACAACTTGCTCGACTCGCTGGAGCCACCTGCTGGACACCCCAAAATCACCAGCCAGCTATGCCAGAACCACTTGCCGTACACTCCGGAATCACCTGCTGGTTACACCAGAGCCACTTGGTGGACAATCCAGAATCACCTGCCGGACATGCCAGAACCACCTGTCACACATGCCGGAACCACGTGCCTGACACGCCGGAACCACCTCGCGGACAGACCGGAACCACCTACCAGACATGCCTGAACCACCTGCCGAGCATGCCGGAACCACCTGCCGGACACGCCAAAATCACCTGCGGGCTAGGCCAGAACCACTTGTAGGACTCTCCTGGAGCACCTGCCGGGCATGCGGGAACCACCTCTCAGACGTGCCAGAACCACGTGCGGCACATGACGGAACCCATTACCGGACAGACCGGAACCACCTGCTGGACACGCCAGAATCACCTGCCAAGAACACCGGAACCACCTGAACAGCTCGCCAGAAACACCTGCCGGACATGCCAAAATCACCTGCCGGCTACACCAGAACCTCTTGCCGGACACTCCGGAATCACCTGCCAGACATGATGCAACCAAATGTCAGACGTGCCAGAACCACGTGCCAGAGACACCGGATGCAACTGCCGAGCATGCCGGAACCTCCTGCTCAACTCGCTGTAACCACCTGCCGGGGACGCCAAAATCACCTGTCAGCTAGGCCAGAACCACGTGGCGGACTCTATGGAATCACCCGCCGGGCATGCCGGAACCAGCTCTCAGACGTGCCAGAAGCACGTGCCGGACACGCCGGAACCACCTACTAGAGAGACCGGAACCACCTGCCAGACCCGCCTGAACCACCTGCTGAGTACGCTGGAACAACCTGCTCTACTCGCTGGAGCCACCTGCTGGACACGCCAAAATCACCTGATGGCTACGCCAGCACCACTCGGCAGACAAGCCAGAATCACCTGCAGGGTATGCCGGAACCACCTCTCAGACGTGCCAGAACCCCTTGTCGGACACTCCGGAATCACCTGTCAGGCATGCCGGAACCACCTCTCGAACGTGCCAGAATGACGTGCCAGAGACACCGGATGCACCTGCCGAGCACGCCGGAACCTCCTCTTCGACTCGCCGGAACCACCAGCCAGAGACGCCAAAATCCCCTGCCAGGTAGGCCAGAATCACATGGCGGACGCTCCGGAATCTCCCGCCGGGAAGGTAGGAACCACCTCTCAAACATACTGGAAGCACGTGCCGGACATGCCGGCACCACGTACTGGACAGACCAGAAACACCTGCCGGACCTGCCTGAACCACCTGCTGAGCACACCGGAACAACTTGCTCGACTCGCTGGAGCCACCTGCTGGACACCCCAAAATCACCAGCCAGCTATGCCAGAACCACTTGCCGTACACTCCGGAATCACCTGCTGGTTACACCAGAGCCACTTGGTGGACAATCCAGAATCACCTGCCGGACATGCCAGAACCACCTGTCACACATGCCGGAACCACGTGCCTGACACGCCGGAACCACCTCGCGGACAGACCGGAACCACCTACCAGACATGCCTGAACCACCTGCCGAGCATGCCGGAACCACCTGCCGGACACGCCAAAATCACCTGCGGGCTAGGCCAGAACCACTTGTAGGACTCTCCTGGAGCACCTGCCGGGCATGCGGGAACCACCTCTCAGACGTGCCAGAACCACGTGCGGCACATGACGGAACCCATTACCGGACAGACCGGAACCACCTGCTGGACACGCCAGAATCACCTGCCAAGAACACCGGAACCACCTGAACAGCTCGCCAGAAACACCTGCCGGACATGCCAAAATCACCTGCCGGCTACACCAGAACCTCTTGCCGGACACTCCGGAATCACCTGCCAGACATGATGCAACCAAATGTCAGACGTGCCAGAACCACGTGCCAGAGACACCGGATGCAACTGCCGAGCATGCCGGAACCTCCTGCTCAACTCGCTGTAACCACCTGCCGGGGACGCCAAAATCACCTGTCAGCTAGGCCAGAACCACGTGGCGGACTCTATGGAATCACCCGCCGGGCATGCCGGAACCAGCTCTCAGACGTGCCAGAAGCACGTGCCGGACACGCCGGAACCACCTACTAGAGAGACCGGAACCACCTGCCAGACCCGCCTGAACCACCTGCTGAGTACGCTGGAACAACCTGCTCTACTCGCTGGAGCCACCTGCTGGACACGCCAAAATCACCTGATGGCTACGCCAGCACCACTCGGCAGACAAGCCAGAATCACCTGCAGGGTATGCCGGAACCACCTCTCAGACGTGCCAGAACCCCTTGTCGGACACTCCGGAATCACCTGTCAGGCATGCCGGAACCACCTCTCGAACGTGCCAGAATGACGTGCCAGAGACACCGGATGCACCTGCCGAGCACGCCGGAACCTCCTCTTCGACTCGCCGGAACCACCAGCCAGAGACGCCAAAATCCCCTGCCAGGTAGGCCAGAATCACATGGCGGACGCTCCGGAATCTCCCGCCGGGAAGGTAGGAACCACCTCTCAAACATACTGGAAGCACGTGCCGGACATGCCGGCACCACGTACTGGACAGACCAGAAACACCTGCCGGACCTGCCTGAACCACCTGCTGAGCACACCGGAACAACTTGCTCGACTCGCTGGAGCCACCTGCTGGACACCCCAAAATCACCAGCCAGCTATGCCAGAACCACTTGCCGTACACTCCGGAATCACCTGCTGGTTACACCAGAGCCACTTGGTGGACAATCCAGAATCACCTGCCGGACATGCCAGAACCACCTGTCACACATGCCGGAACCACGTGCCTGACACGCCGGAACCACCTCGCGGACAGACCGGAACCACCTACCAGACATGCCTGAACCACCTGCCGAGCATGCCGGAACCACCTGCCGGACACGCCAAAATCACCTGCGGGCTAGGCCAGAACCACTTGTAGGACCTCCCTGGAGCACCTGCCGGGCATGCGGGAACCACCTCTCAGACGTGCCAGAACCACGCGCGGCACATGACGGAACCCATTACCGGACAGACCGGAACCACCTGCTGGACACGCCAGAATCACCTGCCAAGAACACCGGAACCACCTGAACAGCTCGCCAGAAACACCTGCCGGACATGCCAAAATCACCTGCCGGCTACACCAGAACCTCTTGCCGGACACTCCGGAATCACCTGCCAGACATGATGCAACCAAATGTCAGACGTGCCAGAACCACGTGCCAGAGACACCGGATGCAACTGCCGAGCATGCCGGAACCTCCTGCTCAACTCGCTGTAACCACCTGCCGGGGACGCCAAAATCACCTGTCAGCTAGGCCAGAACCACGTGGCGGACTCTATGGAATCACCCGCCGGGCATGCCGGAACCAGCTCTCAGACGTGCCAGAAGCACGTGCCGGACACGCCGGAACCACCTACTAGAGAGACCGGAACCACCTGCCAGACCCGCCTGAACCACCTGCTGAGTACGCTGGAACAACCTGCTCTACTCGCTGGAGCCACCTGCTGGACACGCCAAAATCACCTGATGGCTACGCCAGCACCACTCGGCAGACAAGCCAGAATCACCTGCAGGGTATGCCGGAACCACCTCTCAGACGTGCCAGAACCCCTTGTCGGACACTCCGGAATCACCTGTCAGGCATGCCGGAACCACCTCTCGAACGTGCCAGAATGACGTGCCAGAGACACCGGATGCACCTGCCGAGCACGCCGGAACCTCCTCTTCGACTCGCCGGAACCACCAGCCAGAGACGCCAAAATCCCCTGCCAGGTAGGCCAGAATCACATGGCGGACGCTCCGGAATCTCCCGCCGGGAAGGTAGGAACCACCTCTCAAACATACTGGAAGCACGTGCCGGACATGCCGGCACCACGTACTGGACAGACCAGAAACACCTGCCGGACCTGCCTGAACCACCTGCTGAGCACACCGGAACAACTTGCTCGACTCGCTGGAGCCACCTGCTGGACACCCCAAAATCACCAGCCAGCTATGCCAGAACCACTTGCCGTACACTCCGGAATCACCTGCTGGTTACACCAGAGCCACTTGGTGGACAATCCAGAATCACCTGCCGGACATGCCAGAACCACCTGTCACACATGCCGGAACCACGTGCCTGACACGCCGGAACCACCTCGCGGACAGACCGGAACCACCTACCAGACATGCCTGAACCACCTGCCGAGCATGCCGGAACCACCTGCCGGACACGCCAAAATCACCTGCGGGCTAGGCCAGAACCACTTGTAGGACTCTCCTGGAGCACCTGCCGGGCATGCGGGAACCACCTCTCAGACGTGCCAGAACCACGCGCGGCACATGACGGAACCCATTACCGGACAGACCGGAACCACCTGCTGGACACGCCAGAATCACCTGCCAAGAACACCGGAACCACCTGAACAGCTCGCCAGAAACACCTGCCGGACATGCCAAAATCACCTGCCGGCTACACCAGAACCTCTTGCCGGACACTCCGGAATCACCTGCCAGACATGATGCAACCAAATGTCAGACGTGCCAGAACCACGTGCCAGAGACACCGGATGCAACTGCCGAGCATGCCGGAACCTCCTGCTCAACTCGCTGTAACCACCTGCCGGGGACGCCAAAATCACCTGTCAGCTAGGCCAGAACCACGTGGCGGACTCTATGGAATCACCCGCCGGGCATGCCGGAACCAGCTCTCAGACGTGCCAGAAGCACGTGCCGGACACGCCGGAACCACCTACTAGAGAGACCGGAACCACCTGCCAGACCCGCCTGAACCACCTGCTGAGTACGCTGGAACAACCTGCTCTACTCGCTGGAGCCACCTGCTGGACACGCCAAAATCACCTGATGGCTACGCCAGCACCACTCGGCAGACAAGCCAGAATCACCTGCAGGGTATGCCGGAACCACCTCTCAGACGTGCCAGAACCCCTTGTCGGACACTCCGGAATCACCTGTCAGGCATGCCGGAACCACCTCTCGAACGTGCCAGAATGACGTGCCAGAGACACCGGATGCACCTGCCGAGCACGCCGGAACCTCCTCTTCGACTCGCCGGAACCACCAGCCAGAGACGCCAAAATCCCCTGCCAGGTAGGCCAGAATCACATGGCGGACGCTCCGGAATCTCCCGCCGGGAAGGTAGGAACCACCTCTCAAACATACTGGAAGCACGTGCCGGACATGCCGGCACCACGTACTGGACAGACCAGAAACACCTGCCGGACCTGCCTGAACCACCTGCTGAGCACACCGGAACAACTTGCTCGACTCGCTGGAGCCACCTGCTGGACACCCCAAAATCACCAGCCAGCTATGCCAGAACCACTTGCCGTACACTCCGGAATCACCTGCTGGTTACACCAGAGCCACTTGGTGGACAATCCAGAATCACCTGCCGGACATGCCAGAACCACCTGTCACACATGCCGGAACCACGTGCCTGACACGCCGGAACCACCTCGCGGACAGACCGGAACCACCTACCAGACATGCCTGAACCACCTGCCGAGCATGCCGGAACCACCTGCCGGACACGCCAAAATCACCTGCGGGCTAGGCCAGAACCACTTGTAGGACTCTCCTGGAGCACCTGCCGGGCATGCGGGAACCACCTCTCAGACGTGCCAGAACCACGTGCGGCACATGACGGAACCCATTACCGGACAGACCGGAACCACCTGCTGGACACGCCAGAATCACCTGCCAAGAACACCGGAACCACCTGAACAGCTCGCCAGAAACACCTGCCGGACATGCCAAAATCACCTGCCGGCTACACCAGAACCTCTTGCCGGACACTCCGGAATCACCTGCCAGACATGATGCAACCAAATGTCAGACGTGCCAGAACCACGTGCCAGAGACACCGGATGCAACTGCCGAGCATGCCGGAACCTCCTGCTCAACTCGCTGTAACCACCTGCCGGGGACGCCAAAATCACCTGTCAGCTAGGCCAGAACCACGTGGCGGACTCTATGGAATCACCCGCCGGGCATGCCGGAACCAGCTCTCAGACGTGCCAGAAGCACGTGCCGGACACGCCGGAACCACCTACTAGAGAGACCGGAACCACCTGCCAGACCCGCCTGAACCACCTGCTGAGTACGCTGGAACAACCTGCTCTACTCGCTGGAGCCACCTGCTGGACACGCCAAAATCACCTGATGGCTACGCCAGCACCACTCGGCAGACAAGCCAGAATCACCTGCAGGGTATGCCGGAACCACCTCTCAGACGTGCCAGAACCCCTTGTCGGACACTCCGGAATCACCTGTCAGGCATGCCGGAACCACCTCTCGAACGTGCCAGAATGACGTGCCAGAGACACCGGATGCACCTGCCGAGCACGCCGGAACCTCCTGTTCGACTCGCCGGAACCACCAGCCAGAGACGCCAAAATCCCCTGCCAGGTAGGCCAGAATCACATGGCGGACGCTCCGGAATCTCCCGCCGGGAAGGTAGGAACCACCTCTCAAACATACTGGAAGCACGTGCCGGACATGCCGGCACCACGTACTGGACAGACCAGAAACACCTGCCGGACCTGCCTGAACCACCTGCTGAGCACACCGGAACAACTTGCTCGACTCGCTGGAGCCACCTGCTGGACACCCCAAAATCACCAGCCAGCTATGCCAGAACCACTTGCCGTACACTCCGGAATCACCTGCTGGTTACACCAGAGCCACTTGGTGGACAATCCAGAATCACCTGCCGGACATGCCAGAACCACCTGTCACACATGCCGGAACCACGTGCCTGACACGCCGGAACCACCTCGCGGACAGACCGGAACCACCTACCAGACATGCCTGGAACCACCTGCCGAGCATGCCGGAACCACCTGCCGGACACGCCAAAATCACCTGCGGGCTAGGCCAGAACCACTTGTAGGACTCTCCTGGAGCACCTGCCGGGCATGCGGGAACCACCTCTCAGACGTGCCAGAACCACGCGCGGCACATGACGGAACCCATTACCGGACAGACCGGAACCACCTGCTGGACACGCCAGAATCACCTGCCAAGAACACCGGAACCACCTGAACAGCTCGCCAGAAACACCTGCCGGACATGCCAAAATCACCTGCCGGCTACACCAGAACCTCTTGCCGGACACTCCGGAATCACCTGCCAGACATGATGCAACCAAATGTCAGACGTGCCAGAACCACGTGCCAGAGACACCGGATGCAACTGCCGAGCATGCCGGAACCTCCTGCTCAACTCGCTGTAACCACCTGCCGGGGACGCCAAAATCACCTGTCAGCTAGGCCAGAACCACGTGGCGGACTCTATGGAATCACCCGCCGGGCATGCCGGAACCAGCTCTCAGACGTGCCAGAAGCACGTGCCGGACACGCGGAACCACCCACTAGAGAGACCGGAACCACCTGCCAGACCCGCCTGAACCACCTGCTGAGTACGCTGGAACAACCTGCTCTACTCGCTGGAGCCACCTGCTGGACACGCCAAAATCACCTGGATGGCTACGCCAGCACCACTCGGCAGACAAGCCAGAATCACCTGCAGGTATGCCGGAACCACCTCTCAGACGTGCCAGAACCCTTGTCGGACACTCCGGAATCACCTGTCAGGCATGCCGGAACCTCCTCTCGAACGTGCTACAGAATGACGGCACAGAGACACCGGATGCACCTGCCGAGCACGCCGGGACCTCCTGTTCGACCTCTCGCCGGAACCACCAGCCAGAGACGCCAAATCCCCTGCCAGGTAGGCCAGAATCACATGGCGGACTCTCTGGAATCTCCCGCCGGGAAGGTAGGAACCGCCTCTCAAAACATACTGGAAGCACGTGCTGACATGCCGGCACCACGTACTGGACAGACCAGAAACACCTGCCGGACCTGCCTGAACCACCTGCTGAGCAATACACCGGAACAACTTGCTCGACTCGCTGGAGCCACCTGCTGGACACCCCAAAATCACCAGCCAGCTATGCCAGAACCACTTGCCGCACACCCGGAATCACCTGCTGGTTACACCAGAGCCACTTGGTGGGACAATCCAGAATCACCTGCCGGACATGCCAGAACCACCTGTCACACATGCCGGAACCACGTGCCTGACACGCCGGAACCACCTCGCGGGACAGACCGGAACCACCTACCAGACATGCCTGAACCACCTGCCGAGCGCCGGAACCACCTGCCGGACACGCCAAAATCACCCTGCGGGCTAGGCCAGAACCACTTGTAGGACTCTCCTGGAGCACCTGCCGGGCATGCGGGAACCACCTCTCAGACGTCCCAGAACCACGTGCGGCACATGACGGAACCCATTACCGGACAGACCGGAACCACCTGCTGGACACGCCAGAATCACCTGCCAAGAACACCGGAACCACCTGAACAGCTCGCCAGAAACACCTGCCGGACATGCCAAAAATCACCTGCCGGCTACACCAGAACCTCTTGCCGCACACTCCGGAATCACCTGCCAGACATGATGCAACCAAATGTCAGACGTGCCAGAACCACGTGCCACAGACACCGGATGCAACTGCCGAGCATGCCGGAACCTCCGCTCAACTCGCTGTAACCACCTGCCGGGGACGCCAAAATCACCTGTCAGCTAGGCCAGAACCACGTGGCGGACTCTATGGACTCACCCGCCGGGCATGCCGGAACCATTTCAGACGTGCCAGAAGCACGTGCCGGACACGCCGGAACCACCCACTAGAGAGACCGGAACCACCTGCCAGACCCTCTGAACCACCTGCTGAGTACGCTGGAACAACCTGCTCTACTCGGGGCTGGAGCCACCTGCTGGACACGCCAAAACGTCCTGATGGCTACGCCAGCACCACTCGGCAGACAAGCCAGAATCACCTGCAGGGTATGCCGGAACCACCTCTCAGATGCCAGAACCCCTTTGTCGGACACTCCGGAATCACCTGTCAGGCATGCCGGAACCTCCTCTCGAACGTGCCAGAATGACGTCAGAGACACCGGATGCACCCGCCGAGCACGCCGGACCTCCTCTTCACTCGCCGGAACCACCAGCCAGAGACGCCCAAATCCCCTGCCAGGTAGGCCAGAATCACATGGCGGACTCTCTGGAATCTCCCGCCGCGGTAGGAACCGCCCCCCAAACATACTGAAGCACGGCCGGACATGCCGGCACCACGTACTGGACAGACCAGAAACACCTGCCGGACCTGCCTGAACCACCTGCTGAGCACACCGGAACAACTTGCTCGACTCGCTGGAGCCACCTGCTGGACACCCCAAAATCACCAGCCAGCTATGCCAGAACCACTTGCCGTACACTCCGGAATCACCTGCTGGTTACACCAGAGCCACTTGGTGGACAATCCAGAATCACCTGCCGGACATGCCAGAACCACCTGTCACACATGCCGGAACCATGCCACGTGCCTGACACGCCGGAACCACCTCGCGGACAGACCGGAACCACCTACCACATGCCTGAACCACCTGCCGAGCATGCCGGAACCACCTGCCGGACACGCCAAAATCACCTGCGGGCTAGGCCAGAACCACTTGTAGGACTCTCCTGGAGCACCTGCCGGGCATGCGGGAACCACCTCTCAGACGTCCCAGAACCACGTGGCACATGACGGAACCCATTACCGGACAGACCGGAACCACCTACAATACGCCAGAATCACCTGCCATGAACACCGGAACCACCTGAACAGCCGCCAGAACACCTGCCAGACATGCCAAAATCACCTGCCGGCTACACCAGAACCTCTTGCCGGACACTCCGGAATCACCTGCCAGAGCATAGATGCAACCAAATGTCAGACTTGCCAGAACCACGTGCCAGACACCGGATGCAACGCCGAGGGATGACGTGAACCTCCCACTAACTGCTGTAACCACCCTGCTGACGCTGCAAATCACCTGTCAGCTAGGCCAGAACCACGTGGCGGACTCGATGGAATCACCTGCCGGGCATGCCGGAAACCAGCCTCAGACGTGCCAGAAGCACGTGCCGGACACGCCTGGAACCACCCACTAGGAGAGACCGGAACCACCTGCCAGACCCGCCTCTGAACCAACTGCTGAGTACGCTGGAACAACCTGCTCTACTCGCTGGAGCCACCTGCTGGACACGCCAAAATCACCTGATGGCTACGCCAGCACCACTCGGCAGACAAGCCAGAATCACCTGCAGGGTATGCCGGAACCACCTCTCAGACGTGCCAGAACCCCTTGTCGGACACCCGGAATCACCTGTCAGGCATGCCGGAACCTCCTCTCGAACGTGCCAGAATGACGTGCCAGAGACACCGATGCACCTGCCGAGCACGCTCGGGACCTCCTCTTCGACTCGCCGGAACCACCAGCCAGAGACGCCCAAATCCCCTGCCAGGTAGGCCAGAATCACATGGCGGACTCTCTGGAATCTCCGCCGGGAAGGTAGGAACCGCCCCTCAAACATACTGGAAGCACGTGCCGGACATGCCGGCACCACGTACTGGACAGACCAGAAACACCTGCCGGACCTGCCTGAACCACCTGCTGAGCACACCGGAACAACTTGCTCGACTCGCTGGAGCCACCTGCTGGACACCCCAAAATCACCAGCCAGCTATGCCAGAACCACTTGCCGTACACTCCGGAATCACCTGCTGGTTACACCAGAGCCACTCTGGTGGACAACCCAGAATCACCTGCCGGACATGCCAGAACCACCTGTCACACACGCCGGGCCCACGTGCCTGACACGCCGGAACCTCGCGGGACAGACCGGAACCACCTACCAGACATGCCTGAACCACCTGCCGAGCATGCCGGAACCACCTGCCGGACACGCCAAAATCACCTGCGGGCTAGGCCAGAACCACTTGTAGGACTCTCCTGGAGCACCTGCCGGGTAACAAGTGGGAACCACCTCTCAGACGTCCCAGAACCACGTGCGGCACATGACGGAACCCATTACCGGACAGACCGGAACCACCTGCTGGACACGCCAGAATCACCTGCCAAGAACACCGGAACCACCTGAACAGCTCGGGCCAGAAACACCTGCCGGACATGCCAAAATCACCTGCCGGCTACACCAGAACCTCTTGGCCGGACACTCCGGAATCACCTGCCAGACAGATGCAACCAAATGCCGTAGACGTGCCAGAACCACGTGCCAGAGACACCGGATGCAACTGCCGAGCATGCCGGAACCTCCTGCTCAACTCGCTGTAACCACCTGCCGGGGCACGCCAAAATCACCTGCGGTCAGCTAGGCCAGAACCACGTGGCGGACTCTATGGACTCACCCGCCGGGCATGCCGGAACCAGCTCTCAGACGTGCCAGAAGCACGTGCCGGACACGCCGGAACCACCCACTAGGAGAGACCGGAACCACCTGCCAGACCCGCCTGAACCACCTGCTGAGTACGCTGGAACAACCTGCTCTACTCGCTGGAGCCACCTGCTGGACACGCCAAAATCACCTGATGGCTACGCCAGCACCACTCGGCAGACAAGCCAGAATCACCTGCAGGGTATGCCGGAACCACCTCTCAGACGTGCCAGAACCCCTTGTCGGACACTCCGGAATCACCTGTCAGGCATGCCGGAACCTCCTCTCGAACGTGCCAGAATGACGTGCCAGAGACACCGGATGCACCTGCCGAGCACGCCGGGACCTCCTCTTCGACTCGCCGGAACCACCAGCCAGGAGACGCCCAAATCCCCTGCCAGGTAGGCCAGAATCACATGGCGGACTCTGGAATCTCCCGCCGGGAAGGTAGGAACCGCCTCTCAAACATACTGGAAGCACGTGCCGGACATGCCGGCACCACGTACTGGACAGACCAGAAACACCTGCCGGACCTGCCTGAACCACCTGCTGAGCACACCGGAACAACTTGCTCGACTCGCTGGAGCCACCTGCTGGACACCCCAAAATCACCAGCCAGCTATGCCAGAACCACTTGCCGTACACTCCGGAATCACCTGCTGGTTACACCAGAGCCACTTGGTGGACAACTAGAATCACCTGCCGGACATGCCAGAACCACCTGTCACACATGCCGGAACCACGTGCCTGACACGCCGGAACCACCTCGCGGACAGACCGGAACCACCTACCAGATGAGTGCCTGAACCACCTGCCGAGCATGCCGGAACCACCTGCCGGACACGCCAAAATCACCTGCGGCTAGGCCAGAACCACTTGTAGGACTCTCCTGGAGCACCTGCCGGGTGCATGCGGGAACCACCTCTCAGACGTCCCAGAACCAGGTGCGGCACATGACGGAACCCATTACCGGACAGACCGGAACCACCTGCTGGACACGCCAGAATCACCTGCCAAGAACACCGGAACCACCTGAACAGCTCGCCAGAAACACCTGCCGGACATGCCAAAATCACCTGCCGGCTACACCAGAACCTCTTGCTGACACACACTCCGGAATCACCTGCCAGACATGATGCAACCAAATGTCAGACGTGCCAGAACCACGTGCCAGAGACACCGGATGCAACTGCCGAGCATGCCGGAACCTCCTGCTCAACTCGCTGTAACCACCTGCCGGGGACGCCAAAATCACCTGTCAGCTAGGCCAGAACCACGTGGCGGACTCTATGGACTCACCCGCCGGGCATGCCGGAACTAGCTCTCAGGACGTGCCAGAAGCACGCGGCTGACACGCCGGAACCACCCACTAGAGAGACCGGAACCACCTGCCAGACCCGCCTGAACCACCTGCTGAGTACGCTGGAACAACCTGCTCTACTCGCTGGAGCCACCTGCTGGACAAAATCACCTGATGGCTACGCCAGCACCACTCGGCAGACAAGCCAGAATCACCTGCAGGGTATGCCGGAACCACCTCTCAGACGTGCCAGAACCCCTTGTCGGACACTCCGGAATCACCTGTCAGGCATGCCGGAACCTCCTCTCGAACGTGCCAGAATGACGTGCCAGAGACACCGGATGCACCTGCCGAGCACGCCGGGACCTCCTCTTCGACCTCGCCGGAACCACCAGCCAGAGACGCCAAATCCCCTGCCAGGTAGGCCAGAATCACATGGCGGACTCTCTGGAATCTCCCGCCGGGAAGGTAGGAACCGCCCCTCAAACATACTGGTGCCACGGCCGACATGCCGGCACCACGTACTGGACAGACCAGAAACACCTGCCGGACCTGCCTGAACCACCTGCTGAGCACACCGGAACAACTTGTTTCCGACTTCCCGCTGGAGCCACCTGCTGGACACCCCAAAATCACCAGCCAGCTATGCCAGAACCACTTGCCGTACACTCCGGAATCACCGAGGCTGGTTACACTCAGAGCCACTTGGTGGACAATCCAGAATCACCTGCCGGACATGCCAGAACCACCTGTCACACATGCCGGAACCACGTGCCTGACACGCCGAGTCCACCTCGCGGACAGACCGGAACCACCTACCAGACATGCCTGAACCACCTGCCGAGCATGCCGGAAACCACCTGCCGGACACGCCAAAATCACCTGCGGGCTAGGCCAGAACCACTTGTAGGACTCTCCTGGAGCACCTGCCGGGCATGCGGGAACCACCTCTCAGACGTCCCAGAACCACGTGCGGCACATGACGGAACCCATTACCGGACAGACCGGAACCACCTGCTGGACACGCCAGAATCACCTGCCAAGAACACCGGAACCACCTGAACAGCTCGCCAGAAACACCTGCCAGACATGCCAAAATCACCTGCCGGCTACACCAGAACCTCTTGCCGGACACTCCGGAATCACCTGCCAGACATGATGCAACCAAATGTCAGACGTGCCAGAACCACGTGCCAGAGACACCGGATGCAACTGCCGAGGATGACGGAACCTCCTGCTCAACTCGCTGTAACCACCTGCCGGGGACGCCAAAACCCTGTCAGCTAGGCCAGAACCACGTGGCGGACTCTATGGAATCACCCGCCGGGCATGCCGGAACCAGCTCTCAGACGTGCCAGAAGCACGTGCCGGACACGCCGGAACCACCCACTAGAGAGACCGGAACCACCTGCCAGACCCGCCTGAACCACCTGCTGAGTACGCTGGAACAACCTGCTCTACTCGCTGAGCCACCTGCTGGACACGCCAAAATCACCTGATGGCTACGCCAGCACCACTCGGCAGACAAGCCAGAATCACCTGCAGGGTATGCCGGAACCACCTCTCAGACGTGCCAGAACCCCTTGTCGGACACTCCGGGAATCACCTGTCAGGCATGCCGGAACCTCCTCTCGAACGTGCCAGAATGACGTGCCAGAGACACCGGATGCACCTGCCGAGCACGCCGGGACCTCCTGTTCGACTCGCCGGAACCACCAGCCAGAGACGCCCAAATCCCCTGCCAGGTAGGCCAGAATCACATGGCGGACTCTCTGAATCTCCCGCCGGGAAGGTAGGAACCGCCCTCAAACATACTGGAAGCACGTGCCGGACATGCCGGCACCACGTACTGGACAGACCAGAAACACCTGCCGGACCTGCCTGAACCACCTGCTGAGCACACCGGAACAACTTGCTCGACTCGCTGGAGCCACCTGCTGGACACCCCAAAATCACCAGCCAGCTATGCCAGAACCACTTGCCGTACACTCCGGAATCACCTGCTGGTTACACCAGAGCCACTTGGTGGACAATCCAGAATCACCTGCCGGACATGCCAGAACCACCTGTCACACATGCCGGAACCACGTGCCTGACACGCCGGAACCACCTCGCGGACAGACCGGAACCACCTACCAGACATGCCTGAACCACCTGCCGAGCATGCCGGAACCACCTGCCGGACACGCCAAAATCACCTGCGGGCTAGGCCAGAACCACTTGTAGGACTCTCCTGGAGCACCTGCCGGGCATGCGGGAACCACCTCTCAGACGTCCCAGAACCACGTGCGGCACATGACGGAACCCATTACCGGACAGACCGGAACCACCTGCTGGACACGCCAGAATCACCTGCCAAGAACACCGGAACCACCTGAACAGCTCGCCAGAAACACCTGCCGGACATGCCAAAATCACCCGCCGGCTACACAGAACCTCTTGCCGGACACTCCGGAATCACCTGCCAGACATGATGCAACCAAATGTCAGACGTGCCAGAACCACGTGCCAGAGACACCGGATGCAACTGCCGAGCATGCCGGAACCTCCTGCTCAACTCGCTGTAACCACCTGCCGGGGACGCCAAAATCACCTGTCAGCTAGGCCAGAACCACGTGGCGGACTCTATGGACTCACCCGCCGGGCATGCCGGAACCAGCTCTCAGACGTGCCAGAAGCACGTGCCGGACACGCCGGAACCACCCACTAGAGAGACCGGAACCACCTGCCAGACCCGCCTGAACCACCTGCTGAGTACGCTGGAACAACCTGCTCTACTCGCTGGAGCCACCTGCTGGACACGCCAAAATCACCTGATGGCTACGCCAGCACCACTCGGCAGACAAGCCAGAATCACCTGCAGGGTATGCCGGAACCACCTCTCAGACGTGCCAGAACCCCTTGTCGGACACTCCGGAATCACCTGTCAGGCATGCCGGAACCTCCTCTCGAACGTGCCAGAATGACGTGCCAGAGACACCGGATGCACCTGCCGAGCACGCCGGGACCTCCTGTTCGACTCGCCGGAACCACCAGCCAGAGACGCCCAAATCCCCTGCCAGGTAGGCCAGAATCACATGGCGGACTCTCTGGAATCTCCCGCCGGGAAGGTAGGAACCGCCTCTCAAACATACTGGAAGCACGTGCCGGACATGCCGGCACCACGTACTGGACAGACCAGAAACACCTGCCGGACCTGCCTGAACCACCTGCTGAGCACACCGGAACAACTTGCTCGACTCGCTGGAGCCACCTGCTGGACACCCCAAAATCACCAGCCAGCTATGCCAGAACCACTTGCCGTACACTCGGAATCACCTGCTGGTTACACCAGAGCCACTTGGTGGACAATCCAGAATCACCTGCCGGACATGCCAGAACCACCTGTCACACATGCCGGAACCACGTGCCTGACACGCCGGAACCACCTCGCGGACAGACCGGAACCACCTACCAGACATGCCTGAACCACCTGCCGAGCATGCCGGAACCACCTGCCGGACACGCCAAAATCACCTGCGGGCTAGGCCAGAACCACTTGTAGGACTCTCCTGGAGCACCTGCCGGGCATGCGGGAACCACCTCTCAGACGTCCCAGAACCACGTGCGGCACATGACGGAACCCATTACCGGACAGACCGGAACCACCTGCTGGACACGCCAGAATCACCTGCCAAGAACACCGGAACCACCTGAACAGCTCGCCAGAAACACCTGCCGGACATGCCAAAATCACCTGCCGGCTACACCAGAACCTCTTGCCGGACACTCCGGAATCACCTGCCAGACATGATGCAACCAAATGTCAGACGTGCCAGAACCACGTGCCAGAGACACCGGATGCAACTGCCGAGCATGCCGGAACCTCCTGCTCAACTCGCTGTAACCACCTGCCGGGGACGCCAAAATCACCTGTCAGCTAGGCCAGAACCACGTGGCGGACTCTATGGACTCACCCGCCGGGCATGCCGGAACCAGCTCTCAGACGTGCCAGAAGCACGTGGCCGGACACGCCGGAACCACCCACTAGAGAGACCGGAACCACCTGCCAGACCCGCCTGAACCACCTGCTGAGTACGCTGGAACAACCTGCTCTACTCGCTGGAGCCACCTGCTGGACACGCCAAAATCACCTGATGGCTACGCCAGCACCACTCGGCAGACAAGCCAGAATCACCTGCAGGGTATGCCGGAACCACCTCTCAGACGTGCCAGAACCCCTGGTCGGACACTCCGGAATCACCTGTCAGGCATGCCGGAACCTCCTCTCGAACGTGCCAGAATGACGTGCCAGAGACACCGGATGCACCTGCCGAGCACGCCGGGACCTCCTGTTCGACTCGCCGGAACCACCAGCCAGAGACGCCCAAATCCCCTGCCAGGTAGGCCAGAATCACATGGCGGACTCTCTGGAATCTCCCGCCGGGAAGGTAGGAACCGCCTCTCAAACATACTGAAGCACGTGCCGGACATGCCGGCACCACGTACTGGACAGACCAGAAACACCTGCCGGACCTGCCTGAACCACCTGCTACACACCTTGCTCGACTCGCTGGAGCCACCTGCTGGACACCCCAAAATCACCAGCCAGCTATGCCAGAACCACTTGCCGTACACTCCGGAATCACCTGCTGGTTACACCAGAGCCACTTGGTGGACAATCCAGAATCACCTGCCGGACATGCCAGAACCACCTGTCACACATGCCGGAACCACGTGCCTGACACGCCGGAACCACCTCGCGGACAGACCGGAACCACCTACCAGACATGCCTGAACCACCTGCCGAGCATGCCGGAACCACCTGCCGGACACGCCAAAATCACCTGCGGGCTAGGCCAGAACCACTTGTAGGACTCTCCTGGAGCACCTGCCGGGCATGCGGGAACCACCTCTCAGACGTCCCAGAACCACGTGCGGCACATGACGGAACCCATTACGGACAGACCGGAACCACCTGCTGGACACGCCAGAATCACCTGCCAAGAACACCGGAACCACCTGGAACAGCTCGCCAGAAACACCTGCCGGACATGCCAAAATCACCTGCCGGCTACACCAGAACCTCTTGCCGGACACTCCGGAATCACCTGCCAGACATGATGCAACCAAATGTCAGACGTGCCAGAACCACGTGCCAGAGACACCGGATGCAACTGCCGAGCATGCCGGAACCTCCTGCTCAACTCGCTGTAACCACCTGCCGGGGACGCCAAAATCACCTGTCAGCTAGGCCAGAACCACGTGGCGGACTCTATGGACTCACCCGCCGGGCATGCCGGAACCAGCTCTCAGACGTGCCAGAAGCACGTGCCGGACACGCCGGAACCACCCACTAGAGAGACCGGAACCACCTGCCAGACCCGCCTGAACCACCTGCTGAGTACGCTGGAACAACCTGCTCTACTCGCTGGAGCCACCTGCTGGACACGCCAAAATCACCTGATGGCTACGCCAGCACCACTCGGCAGACAAGCCAGAATCACCTGCAGGGTATGCCGGAACCACCTCTCAGACGTGCCAGAACCCCTTGTCGGACACTCCGGAATCACCTGCAGGCATGCCGGAACCTCCTCTCGAACGTGCCAGAATGACGTGCCAGAGACACCGGATGCACCTGCCGAGCACGCCGGGACCTCCTGTTCGACTCGCCGGAACCACCAGCCAGAGACGCCCAAATCCCCTGCCAGGTAGGCCAGAATCACATGGCGGACTCTCTGGAATCTCCCGCCGGGAAGGTAGGAACCGCCTCTCAAACATACTGGAAGCACGTGCCGGACATGCCGGCACCACGTACTGGACAGACCAGAAACACCTGCCGGACCTGCCTGAACCACCTGCTGAGCACACCGGAACAACTTGCTCGACTCGCTGGAGCCACCTGCTGGACACCCCAAAATCACCAGCCAGCTATGCCAGAACCACTTGCCGTACACTCCGGGAATCACCTGCTGGTTACACCAGAGCCACTTGGTGGACAATCCAGAATCACCTGCCGGACATGCCAGAACCACCTGTCACACATGCCGGAACCACGTGCCTGACACGCCGGAACCACCTCGCGGACAGACCGGAACCACCTACCAGACATGCCTGAACCACCTGCCGAGCATGCCGGAACCACCTGCCGGACACGCCAAAATCACCTGCGGGCTAGGCCAGAACCACTTGTAGGACTCTCCTGGAGCACCTGCCGGGCATGCGGGAACCACCTCTCAGACGTCCCAGAACCAGGTGCGGCACATGACGGAACCCATTACCGGACAGACCGGAACCACCTGCTGGACACGCCAGAATCACCTGCCAAGAACACCGGAACCACCTGAACAGCTCGCCAGAAACACCTGCCGGACATGCCAAAATCACCTGCCGGCTACACCAGAACCTCTTGCCGGACACTCCGGAATCACCTGCCAGACATGATGCAACCAAATGTCAGACGTGCCAGAACCACGTGCCAGAGACACCGGATGCAACTGCCGAGCATGCCGGAACCTCCTGCTCAACTCGCTGTAACCACCTGCCGGGGACGCCAAAATCACCTGTCAGCTAGGCCAGAACCACGTGGCGGACTCTATGGACTCACCCGCCGGGCATGCCGGAACCAGCTCTCAGACGTGCCAGAAGCACGTGCCGGACACGCCGGAACCACCCACTAGAGAGACCGGAACCACCTGCCAGACCCGCCTGAACCACCTGCTGAGTACGCTGGAACAACCTGCTCTACTCGCTGGAGCCACCTGCTGGACACGCCAAAATCACCTGATGGCTACGCCAGCACCACTCGGCAGACAAGCCAGAATCACCTGCAGGGTATGCCGGAACCACCTCTCAGACGTGCAGAACCCCTTGTCGGACACTCCGGAATCACCTGTCAGGCATGCCGGAACCTCCTCTCGAACGTGCCAGAATGACGTGCCAGAGACACCGGATGCACCTGCCGAGCACGCCGGGACCTCCTGTTCGACTCGCCGGAACCACCAGCCAGAGACGCCCAAATCCCCTGCCAGGTAGGCCAGAATCACATGGCGGACTCTCTGGAATCTCCCGCCGGGAAGGTAGGAACCGCCTCTCAAACATACTGGAAGCACGTGCCGGACATGCCGGCACCACGTACTGGACAGACCAGAAACACCTGCCGGACCTGCCTGAACCACCTGCTGAGCACACCGGAACAACTTGCTCGACTCGCTGGAGCCACCTGCTGGACACCCCAAAATCACCAGCCAGCTATGCCAGAACCACTTGCCGTACACTCCGGAATCACCTGCTGGTTACACCAGAGCCACTTGGTGGACAATCCAGAATCACCTGCCGGACATGCCAGAACCACCTGTCACACATGCCGGAACCACGTGCCTGACACGCCGGAACCACCTCGCGGACAGACCGGAACCACCTACCAGACATGCCTGAACCACCTGCCGAGCATGCCGGAACCACCTGCCGGACACGCCAAAATCACCTGCGGGCTAGGCCAGAACCACTTGTAGGACTCTCCTGGAGCACCTGCCGGGCATGCGGGAACCACCTCTCAGACGTCCCAGAACCACGTGCGGCACATGACGGAACCCATTACCGGACAGACCGGAACCACCTGCTGGACACGCCAGAATCACCTGCCAAGAACACCGGAACCACCTGAACAGCTCGCCAGAAACACCTGCCGGACATGCCAAAATCACCTGCCGGCTACACCAGAACCTCTTGCCGGACACTCCGGAATCACCTGCCAGACATGATGCAACCAAATGTCAGACGTGCCAGAACCACGTGCCAGAGACACCGGATGCAACTGCCGAGCATGCCGGAACCTCCTGCTCAACTCGCTGTAACCACCTGCCGGGGACGCCAAAATCACCTGTCAGCTAGGCCAGAACCACGTGGCGGACTCTATGGACTCACCCGCCGGGCATGCCGGAACCAGCTCTCAGACGTGCCAGAAGCACGTGCCGGACACGCCGGAACCACCCACTAGAGAGACCGGAACCACCTGCCAGACCCGCCTGAACCACCTGCTGAGTACGCTGGAACAACCTGCTCTACTCGCTGGAGCCACCTGCTGGACACGCCAAAATCACCTGATGGCTACGCCAGCACCACTCGGCAGACAAGCCAGAACACCTGCAGGGTATGCCGGAACCACCTCTCAGACGTGCCAGAACCCCTTGTCGGACACTCCGGAATCACCTGTCAGGCATGCCGGAACCTCCTCTCGAACGTGCCAGAATGACGTGCCAGAGACACCGGATGCACCTGCCGAGCACGCCGGGACCTCCTCTTCGACTCGCCGGAACCACCAGCCAGAGACGCCCAAATCCCCTGCCAGGTAGGCCAGAATCACATGGCGGACTCTCTGGAATCTCCCGCCGGGAAGGTAGGAACCGCCTCTCAAACATACTGGAAGCACGTGCCGGACATGCCGGCACCACGTACTGGACAGACCAGAAACACCTGCCGGACCTGCCTGAACCACCTGCTGAGCACACCGGAACAACTTGCTCGACTCGCTGGAGCCACCTGCTGGACACCCCAAAATCACCAGCCAGCTATGCCAGAACCACTTGCCGTACACTCCGGAATCACCTGCTGGTTACACCAGAGCCACTTGGTGGACAATCCAGAATCACCTGCCGGACATGCCAGAACCACCTGTCACACATGCCGGAACCACGTGCCTGACACGCCGGAACCACCTCGCGGACAGACCGGAACCACCTACCAGACATGCCTGAACCACCTGCCGAGCATGCCGGAACCACCTGCCGGACACGCCAAAATCACCTGCGGGCTAGGCCAGAACCACTTGTAGGACTCTCCTGGAGCACCTGCCGGGCATGCGGGAACCACCTCTCAGACGTCCCAGAACCACGTGCGGCACATGACGGAACCCATTACCGGACAGACCGGAACCACCTGCTGGACACGCCAGAATCACCTGCCAAGAACACCGGAACCACCTGAACAGCTCGCCAGAAACACCTGCCGGACATGCCAAAATCACCTGCCGGCTACACCAGAACCTCTTGCCGGACACTCCGGAATCACCTGCCAGACATGATGCAACCAAATGTCAGACGTGCCAGAACCACGTGCCAGAGACACCGGATGCAACTGCCGAGCATGCCGGAACCTCCTGCTCAACTCGCTGTAACCACCTGCCGGGGACGCCAAAATCACCTGTCAGCTAGGCCAGAACCACGTGGCGGACTCTATGGACTCACCCGCCGGGCATGCCGGAACCAGCTCTCAGACGTGCCAGAAGCACGTGCCGGACACGCCGGAACCACCCACTAGAGAGACCGGAACCACCTGCCAGACCCGCCTGAACCAACTGCTGAGCATGGAACAACCTGCTCTACTCGCTGGAGCCACCTGCTGGACACGCCAAAATCACCTGATGGCTACGCCAGCACCACTCGGCAGACAAGCCAGAATCACCTGCAGGGTATGCCGGAACCACCTCTCAGACGTGCCAGAACCCTTGTCGGACACTCCGGAATCACCTGTCAGGCATGCCGGAACCTCCTCTCGAACGTGCCAGAATGACGTGCCAGAGACACCGGATGCACCTGCCGAGCACGCCGGGACCTCCTCTTCGACTCGCCGGAACCACCAGCCAGAGACGCCCAAATCTCCTGCCAGGTAGGCCAGAATCACATGGCGGACTCTCTGGAATCTCCCGCCGGGAAGGTAGGAACCGCCTCTCAAACATACTGGAAGCACGTGCCGGACATGCCGGCACCACGTACTGGACAGACCAGAAACACCTGCCGGACCTGCCTGAACCACCTGCTGAGCACACCGGAACAACTTGCTCGACTCGCTGGAGCCACCTGCTGGACACCCCAAAATCACCAGCCAGCTATGCCAGAACCACTTGCCGTACACTCCGGAATCACCTGCTGGTTACACCAGAGCCACTTGGTGGACAATCCAGAATCACCTGCCGGACATGCCAGAACCACCTGTCACACATGCCGGAACCACGTGCCTGACACGCCGAAACCACCTCGCGGACAGACCGGAACCACCTACCAGACATGCCTGAACCACCTGCCGAGCATGCCGGAACCACCTGCCGGACACGCCAAAATCACCTGCGGGCTAGGCCAGAACCACTTGTAGGACTCTCCTGGAGCACCTGCCGGGCATGCGGGAACCACCTCTCAGACGTCCCAGAACCACGTGCGGCACATGACGGAACCCATTACCGGACAGACCGGAACCACCTGCTGGACACGCCAGAATCACCTGCCAAGAACACCGGAACCACCTGAACAGCTCGCCAGAAACACCTGCCGGACATGCCAAAATCACCTGCCGGCTACACCAGAACCTCTTGCCGCACACTCCGGAATCACCTGCCAGACATGATGCAACCAAATGTCAGACGTGCCAGAACCACGTGCCAGAGACACCGGATGCAACTGCCGAGCATGCCGGAACCTCCTGCTCAACTCGCTGTAACCACCTGCCGGGGACGCCAAAATCACCTGTCAGCTAGGCCAGAACCACGTGGCGGACTCTATGGACTCACCCGCCGGGCATGCCGGAACCAGCTCTCAGACGTGCCAGAAGCACGTGCCGGACACGCCGGAACCACCCACTAGAGAGACCGGAACCACCTGCCAGACCCGCCTGAACCACCTGCTGAGTACGCTGGAACAACCTGCTCTACTCGCTGGAGCCACCTGCTGGACACGCCAAAATCACCTGGATGGCTACGCCAGCACCACTCGGCAGACAAGCCAGAATCACCTGCAGGGTATGCCGGAACCACCTCTCAGACGTGCCAGAACCCCTTGTCGGACACTCCGGAATCACCTGTCAGGCATGCCGGAACCTCCTCTCGAACGTGCCAGAATGACGTGCCAGAGACACCGGATGCACCTGCCGAGCACGCCGGGACCTCCTCGACTCGCCGAACCACCAGCCAGAGACGCCCAAATCCCCTGCCAGGTAGGCCAGAATCACATGGCGGACTCTCTGGAATCTCCCGCCGGGAAGGTAGGAACCGCCTCTCAAACATACTGGAAGCACGTGCCGGACATGCCGGCACCACGTACTGGACAGACCAGAAACACCTGCCGGACCTGCCTGAACCACCTGCTGAGCACACCGGAACAACTTGCTCGACTCGCTGGAGCCACCTGCTGGACACCCCAAAATCACCAGCCAGCTATGCCAGAACCACTTGCCGTACACTCCGGAATCACCTGCTGGTTACACCAGAGCCACTTGGTGGACAATCC
The DNA here is from genome assembly GCF_041296235.1 of Equus asinus. Classification (NCBI taxonomy): domain Eukaryota; kingdom Metazoa; phylum Chordata; class Mammalia; order Perissodactyla; family Equidae; genus Equus; species Equus asinus. Next base: position 59,941 of record NW_027224739.1, read on the forward strand.
AGAATCACCTGCCGGACATGCCAGAACCACCTGTCACACATGCCGGAACCACGTGCCTGACACGCCGGAACCACCTCGCGGACAGACCGGAACCACCTACCAGACATGCCTGAACCACCTGCCGAGCATGCCGGAACCACCTGCCGGACACGCCAAAATCACCTGCGGGCTAGGCCAGAACCACTTGTAGGACTCTCCTGGAGCACCTGCCGGGCATGCGGGAACCACCTCTCAGACGTCCCAGAACCACGTGCGGCACATGACGGAACCCATTACCGGACAGACCGGAACCACCTGCTGGACACGCCAGAATCACCTGCCAAGAACACCGGAACCACCTGAACAGCTCGCCAGAAACACCTGCCGGACATGCCAAAATCACCTGCCGGCTACACCAGAACCTCTTGCCGCACACTCCGGAATCACCTGCCAGACATGATGCAACCAAATGTCAGACGTGCCAGAACCACGTGCCAGAGACACCGGATGCAACTGCCGAGCATGCCGGAACCTCCTGCTCAACTCGCTGTAACCACCTGCCGGGGACGCCAAAATCACCTGTCAGCTAGGCCAGAACCACGTGGCGGACTCTATGGACTCACCCGCCGGGCATGCCGGAACCAGCTCTCAGACGTGCCAGAAGCACGTGCCGGACACGCCGGAACCACCCACTAGAGAGACCGGAACCACCTGCCAGACCCGCCTGAACCACCTGCTGAGTACGCTGGAACAACCTGCTCTACTCGCTGGAGCCACCTGCTGGACACGCCAAAATCACCTGATGGCTACGCCAGCACCACTCGGCAGACAAGCCAGAATCACCTGCAGGGTATGCCGGAACCACCTCTCAGACGTGCCAGAACCCCTTGTCGGACACTCGGAATCACCTGTCAGGCATGCCGGAACCTCCTCTCGAACGTGCCAGAATGACGTGCCAGAGACACCGGATGCACCTGCCGAGCACGCCGGGACCTCCTCGACTCGCCGGAACCACCAGCCAGAGACGCCCAAATCCCCTGCCAGGTAGGCCAGAATCACATGGCGGACTCTCTGGAATCTCCCGCCGGGAAGGTAGGAACCGCCTCTCAAACATACTGGAAGCACGTGCCGGACATGCCGGCACCACGTACTGGACAGACCAGAAACACCTGCCGGACCTGCCTGAACCACCTGCTGAGCACACCGGAACAACTTGCTCGACTCGCTGGAGCCACCTGCTGGACACCCCAAAATCACCAGCCAGCTATGCCAGAACCACTTGCCGTACACTCCGGAATCACCTGCTGGTTACACCAGAGCCACTTGGTGGACAATCCAGAATCACCTGCCGGACATGCCAGAACCACCTGTCACACATGCCGGAACCACGTGCCTGACACGCCGGAACCACCTCGCGGACAGACCGGAACCACCTACCAGACATGCCTGAAACCACCTGCCGAGCATGCCGGAACCACCTGCCGGACACGCCAAAATCACCTGCGGGCTAGGCCAGAACCACTTGTAGGACTCTCCTGGAGCACCTGCCGGGCATGCGGGAACCACCTCTCAGACGTCCCAGAACCACGTGCGGCACATGACGGAACCCATTACCGGACAGACCGGAACCACCTGCTGGACACGCCAGAATCACCTGCCAAGAACACCGGAACCACCTGAACAGCTCGCCAGAAACACCTGCCGGACATGCCAAAATCACCTGCCGGCTACACCAGAACCTCTTGCCGCACACTCCGGAATCACCTGCCAGACATGATGCAACCAAATGTCAGACGTGCCAGAACCACGGCCAGAGACACCGGATGCAACTGCCGAGCATGCCGGAACCTCCTGCTCAACTCGCTGTAACCACCTGCCGGGGACGCCAAAATCACCTGTCAGCTAGGCCAGAACCACGTGGCGGACTCTATGGACTCACCCGCCGGGCATGCCGGAACCAGCTCTCAGACGTGCCAGAAGCACGTGCCGGACACGCCGGAACCACCCACTAGAGAGACCGGAACCACCTGCCAGACCCGCCTGAACCACCTGCTGAGTACGCTGGAACAACCTGCTCTACTCGCTGGAGCCACCTGCTGGACACGCCAAAATCACCTGATGGCTACGCCAGCACCACTCGGCAGACAAGCCAGAATCACCTGCAGGGTATGCCGGAACCACCTCTCAGACGTGCCAGAACCCCTTGTCGGACACTCCGGAATCACCTGTCAGGCATGCCGGAACCTCCTCTCGAACGTGCCAGAATGACGTGCCAGAGACACCGGATGCACCTGCCGAGCACGCCGGGACCTCCTGTTCGACTCGCCGGAACCACCAGCCAGAGACGCCCAAATCCCCTGCCAGGTAGGCCAGAATCACATGGCGGACTCTCTGGAATCTCCCACGGGAAGGTAGGAACCGCCTCTCAAACATACTGGAAGCACGTGCCGGACATGCCGGCACCACGTACTGGACAGACCAGAAACACCTGCCGGACCTGCCTGAACCACCTGCTGAGCACACCGGAACAACTTGCTCGACTCGCTGGAGCCACCTGCTGGACACCCAAAATCACCAGCCAGCTATGCCAGAACCACTTGCCGTACACTCCGGAATCACCTGCTGGTTACACCAGAGCCACTTGGTGGACAATCCAGAATCACCTGCCGGACATGCCAGAACCACCTGTCACACATGCCGGAACCACGTGCCTGACACGCCGGAACCACCCGGACAGACCGGAACCACCTACCAGACATGCCTGAACCACCTGCCGAGCATGCCGGAACCACCTGCCGGACACGCCAAAATCACCTGCGGGCTAGGCCAGAACCACTTGTAGGACTCTCCTGGAGCACCTGCCGGGCATGCGGGAACCACCTCTCAGACGTCCCAGAACCACGTGCGGCACATGACGGAACCCATTACCGGACAGACCGGAACCACCTGCTGGACACGCCAGAATCACCTGCCAAGAACACCGGAACCACCTGAACAGCTCGCCAGAAACACCTGCCGGACATGCCAAAATCACCTGCCGGCTACACCAGAACCTCTGTCGGACACCCGGAATCACCTGCCAGACATGATGCAACCAAATGTCAGACGTGCCAGAACCACGTGCCAGAGACACCGGATGCAACTGCCGAGCATGCCGGAACCTCCTGCTCAACTCGCTGTAACCACCTGCCGGGGACGCCAAAATCACCTGTCAGCTAGGCCAGAACCACGTGGCGGACTCTATGGACTCACCCGCCGGGCATGCCGGAACCAGCTCTCAGACGTGCCAGAAGCACGTGCCGGACACGCTGGAACCACCCACTAGAGAGACCGGAACCACCTGCCAGACCCGCCTGAACCACCTGCTGAGTACGCTGGAACAACCTGCTCTACTCGCTGAGCCACCTGCTGGACACGCCAAAATCACCTGATGGCTACGCCAGCACCACTCGGCAGACAAGCCAGAATCACCTGCAGGGTATGCCGGAACCACCTCTCAGACGTGCCAGAACCCCTTGTCGGACACTCCGGAATCACCTGTCAGGCATGCCGGAACCTCCTCTCGAACGTGCCAGAATGACGTGCCAGAGACACCGGATGCACCTGCCGAGCACGCCGGGACCTCCTCTTCGACTCGCCGGAACCACCAGCCAGAGACGCCCAAATCCCCTGCCAGGTAGGCCAGAATCACATGGCGGACTCTCTGGAATCTCCCGCCGGGAAGGTAGGAACCGCCTCTCAAACATACTGGAAGCACGTGCCGGACATGCCGGCACCACGTACTGGACAGACCAGAAACACCTGCCGGACCTGCCTGAACCACCTGCTGAGCACACCGGAACAACTTGCTCGACTCGCTGGAGCCACCTGCTGGACACCCCAAAATCACCAGCCAGCTATGCCAGAACCACTTGCCGTACACTCCGGAATCACCTGCTGGTTACACCAGAGCCACTTGGTGGACAATCCAGAATCACCTGCCGGACATGCCAGAACCACCTGTCACACATGCCGGAACCACGTGCCTGACACGCCGGAACCACCTCGCGGACAGACCGGAACCACCTACCAGACATGCCTGAACCACCTGCCGAGCATGCCGGAACCACCTGCCGGACACGCCAAAATCACCTGCGGGCTAGGCCAGAACCACTTGTAGGACTCTCCTGGAGCACCTGCCGGGCATGCGGGAACCACCTCTCAGACGTCCCAGAACCACGTGCGGCACATGACGGAACCCATTACCGGACAGACCGGAACCACCTGCTGGACACGCCAGAATCACCTGCCAAGAACACCGGAACCACCTGAACAGCTCGCCAGAAACACCTGCCGGACATGCCAAAATCACCTGCCGGCTACACCAGAACCTCTTGCCGGACACTCCGGAATCACCTGCCAGACATGATGCAACCAAATGTCAGACGTGCCAGAACCACGTGCCAGAGACACCGGATGCAACTGCCGAGCATGCCGGAACCTCCTGCTCAACTCGCTGTAACCACCTGCCGGGGACGCCAAAATCACCTGTCAGCTAGGCCAGAACCACGTGGCGGACTCTATGGACTCACCCGCCGGGCATGCCGGAACCAGCTCTCAGACGTGCCAGAAGCACGTGCCGGACACGCCGGAACCACCCACTAGAGAGACCGGAACCACCTGCCAGACCCGCCTGAACCACCTGCTGAGTACGCTGGAACAACCTGCTCTACTCGCTGGAGCCACCTGCTGGACACGCCAAAATCACCTGATGGCTACGCCAGCACCACTCGGCAGACAAGCCAGAATCACCTGCAGGGTATGCCGGAACCACCTCTCAGACGTGCCAGAACCCCTTGTCGGACACTCCGGAATCACCTGTCAGGCATGCCGGAACCTCCTCTCGAACGTGCCAGAATGACGTGCCAGAGACACCGGATGCACCTGGCCGAGCACGCCGGGACCTCCTGTTCGACTCGCCGGAACCACCAGCCAGAGACGCCCAAATCCCCTGCCAGGTAGGCCAGAATCACATGGCGGACTCTCTGGAATCTCCCGCCGGGAAGGTAGGAACCGCCTCTCAAACATACTGGAAGCACGTGCCGGACATGCCGGCACCACGTACTGGACAGACCAGAAACACCTGCCGGACCTGCCTGAACCACCTGCTGAGCACACCGGAACAACTTGCTCGACTCGCTGGAGCCACCTGCTGGACACCCCAAAATCACCAGCCAGCTATGCCAGAACCACTTGCCGTACACTCCGGAATCACCTGCTGGTTACACCAGAGCCACTTGGTGGACAATCCAGAATCACCTGCCGGACATGCCAGAACCACCTGTCACACATGCCGGAACCACGTGCCTGACACGCCGGAACCACCTCGCGGACAGACCGGAACCACCTACCAGACATGCCTGAACCACCTGCCGAGCATGCCGGAACCACCTGCCGGACACGCCAAAATCACCTGCGGGCTAGGCCAGAACCACTTGTAGGACTCTCCTGGAGCACCTGCCGGGCATGCGGGAACCACCTCTCAGACGTCCCAGAACCACGTGCGGCACATGACGGAACCCATTACCGGACAGACCGGAACCACCTGCTGGACACGCCAGAATCACCTGCCAAGAACACCGGAACCACCTGAACAGCTCGCCAGAAACACCTGCCGGACATGCCAAAATCACCTGCCGGCTACACCAGAACCTCTTGCCGCACACTCCGGAATCACCTGCCAGACATGATGCAACCAAATGTCAGACGTGCCAGAACCACGTGCCAGAGACACCGGATGCAACTGCCGAGCATGCCGGAACCTCCTGCTCAACTCGCTGTAACCACCTGCCGGGGACGCCAAAATCACCTGTCAGCTAGGCCAGAACCACGTGGCGGACTCTATGGACTCACCCGCCGGGCATGCCGGAACCAGCTCTCAGACGTGCCAGAAGCACGTGCCGGACACGCCGGAACCACCCACTAGAGAGACCGGAACCACCTGCCAGACCCGCCTGAACCACCTGCTGAGTACGCTGGAACAACCTGCTCTACTCGCTGGAGCCACCTGCTGGACACGCCAAAATCACCTGATGGCTACGCCAGCACCACTCGGCAGACAAGCCAGAATCACCTGCAGGGTATGCCGGAACCACCTCTCAGACGTGCCAGAACCCCTTGTCGGACACTCCGGAATCACCTGTCAGGCATGCCGGAACCTCCTCTCGAACGTGCCAGAATGACGTGCCAGAGACACCGGATGCACCTGCCGAGCACGCCGGGACCTCCTGTTCGACTCGCCGGAACCACCAGCCAGAGACGCCCAAATCCCCTGCCAGGTAGGCCAGAATCACATGGCGGACTCTCTGGAATCTCCCGCCGGGAAGGTAGGAACCGCCTCTCAAACATACTGGAAGCACGTGCCGGACATGCCGGCACCACGTACTGGACAGACCAGAAACACCTGCCGGACCTGCCTGAACCACCTGCTGAGCACACCGGAACAACTTGCTCGACTCGCTGGAGCCACCTGCTGGACACCCCAAAATCACCAGCCAGCTATGCCAGAACCACTTGCCGTACACTCCGGAATCACCTGCTGGTTACACCAGAGCCACTTGGTGGACAATCCAGAATCACCTGCCGGACATGCCAGAACCACCTGTCACACATGCCGGAACCACGTGCCTGACACGCCGGAACCACCTCGCGGACAGACCGGAACCACCTACCAGACATGCCTGAACCACCTGCCGAGCATGCCGGAACCACCTGCCGGACACGCCAAAATCACCTGCGGGCTAGGCCAGAACCACTTGTAGGACTCTCCTGGAGCACCTGCCGGGCATGCGGGAACCACCTCTCAGACGTCCCAGAACCACGTGCGGCACATGACGGAACCCATTACCGGACAGACCGGAACCACCTGCTGGACACGCCAGAATCACCTGCCAAGAACACCGGAACCACCTGAACAGCTCGCCAGAAACACCTGCCGGACATGCCAAAATCACCTGCCGGCTACACCAGAACCTCTTGCCGGACACTCCGGAATCACCTGCCAGACATGATGCAACCAAATGTCAGACGTGCCAGAACCACGTGCCAGAGACACCGGATGCAACTGCCGAGCATGCCGGAACCTCCTGCTCAACTCGCTGTAACCACCTGCCGGGGACGCCAAAATCACCTGTCAGCTAGGCCAGAACCACGTGGCGGACTCTATGGACTCACCCGCCGGGCATGCCGGAACCAGCTCTCAGACGTGCCAGAAGCACGTGCCGGACACGCCGGAACCACCCACTAGAGAGACCGGAACCACCTGCCAGACCCGCCTGAACCACCTGCTGAGTACGCTGGAACAACCTGCTCTACTCGCTGGAGCCACCTGCTGGACACGCCAAAATCACCTGATGGCTACGCCAGCACCACTCGGCAGACAAGCCAGAATCACCTGCAGGGTATGCCGGAACCACCTCTCAGACGTGCCAGAACCCCTTGTCGGACACTCCGGAATCACCTGTCAGGCATGCCGGAACCTCTCTCGAACGTGCCAGAATGACGTGCCAGAGACACCGGATGCACCTGCCGAGCACGCCGGGACCTCCTGTTCGACTCGCCGGAACCACCAGCCAGAGACGCCCAAATCCCCTGCCAGGTAGGCCAGAATCACATGGCGGACTCTGGAATCGCCGGGAAGGTAGGAACCGCCTCTCAAACATACTGGAAGCACGTGCCGGACATGCCGGCACCACGTACTGGACAGACCAGAAACACCTGCCGGACCTGCCTGAACCACCTGCTGAGCACACCGGAACAACTTGCTCGACTCGCTGGAGCCACCTGCTGGACACCCCAAAATCACCAGCCAGCTATGCCAGAACCACTTGCCGTACACTCCGGAATCACCTGCTGGTTACACCAGAGCCACTTGGTGGACAATCCAGAATCACCTGCCGGACATGCCAGAACCACCTGTCACACATGCCGGAACCACGTGCCTGACACGCCGGAACCACCTCGCGGACAGACCGGAACCACCTACCAGACATGCCTGAACCACCTGCCGAGCATGCCGGAACCACCTGCCGGACACGCCAAAATCACCTGCGGGCTAGGCCAGAACCACTTGTAGGACTCTCCTGGAGCACCTGCCGGGCATGCGGGAACCACCTCTCAGACGTCCCAGAACCACGTGCGGCACATGACGGAACCCATTACCGGACAGACCGGAACCACCTGCTGGACACGCCAGAATCACCTGCCAAGAACACCGGAACCACCTGAACAGCTCGCCAGAAACACCTGCCGGACATGCCAAAATCACCTGCCGGCTACACCAGAACCTCTTGCCGGACACTCCGGAATCACCTGCCAGACATGATGCAACCAAATGTCAGACGTGCCAGAACCACGTGCCAGAGACACCGGATGCAACTGCCGAGCATGCCGGAACCTCCTGCTCAACTCGCTGTAACCACCTGCCGGGGACGCCAAAATCACCTGTCAGCTAGGCCAGAACCACGTGGCGGACTCTATGGACTCACCCGCCGGGCATGCCGGAACCAGCTCTCAGACGTGCCAGAAGCACGTGCCGGACACGCCGGAACCACCCACTAGAGAGACCGGAACCACCTGCCAGACCCGCCTGAACCACCTGCTGAGTACGCTGGAACAACCTGCTCTACTCGCTGGAGCCACCTGCTGGACACGCCAAAATCACCTGATGGCTACGCCAGCACCACTCGGCAGACAAGCCAGAATCACCTGCAGGGTATGCCGGAACCACCTCTCAGACGTGCCAGAACCCCTTGTCGGACACTCCGGAATCACCTGTCAGGCATGCCGGAACCTCCTCTCGAACGTGCCAGAATGACGTGCCAGAGACACCGGATGCACCTGCCGAGCACGCCGGGACCTCCTGTTCGACTCGCCGGAACCACCAGCCAGAGACGCCCAAATCCCCTGCCAGGTAGGCCAGAATCACATGGCGGACTCTCTGGAATCTCCCGCCGGGAAGGTAGGAACCGCCTCTCAAACATACTGGAAGCACGTGCCGGACATGCCGGCACCACGTACTGGACAGACCAGAAACACCTGCCGGACCTGCCTGAACCACCTGCTGAGCACACCGGAACAACTTGCTCGACTCGCTGGAGCCACCTGCTGGACACCCCAAAATCACCAGCCAGCTATGCCAGAACCACTTGCCGTACACTCCGGAATCACCTGCTGGTTACACCAGAGCCACTTGGTGGACAATCCAGAATCACCTGCCGGACATGCCAGAACCACCTGTCACACATGCCGGAACCACGTGCCTGACACGCCGGAACCACCTCGCGGACAGACCGGAACCACCTACCAGACATGCCTGAACCACCTGCCGAGCATGCCGGAACCACCTGCCGGACACGCCAAAATCACCTGCGGGCTAGGCCAGAACCACTTGTAGGACTCTCCTGGAGCACCTGCCGGGCATGCGGGAACCACCTCTCAGACGTCCCAGAACCACGTGCGGCACATGACGGAACCCATTACCGGACAGACCGGAACCACCTGCTGGACACGCCAGAATCACCTGCCAAGAACACCGGAACCACCTGAACAGCTCGCCAGAAACACCTGCCGGACATGCCAAAATCACCTGCCGGCTACACCAGAACCTCTTGCCGGACACTCCGGAATCACCTGCCAGACATGATGCAACCAAATGTCAGACGTGCCAGAACCACGTGCCAGAGACACCGGATGCAACTGCCGAGCATGCCGGAACCTCCTGCTCAACTCGCTGTAACCACCTGCCGGGGACGCCAAAATCACCTGTCAGCTAGGCCAGAACCACGTGGCGGACTCTATGGACTCACCCGCCGGGCATGCCGGAACCAGCTCTCAGACGTGCCAGAAGCACGTGCCGGACACGCCGGAACCACCCACTAGAGAGACCGGAACCACCTGCCAGACCCGCCTGAACCACCTGCTGAGTACGCTGGAACAACCTGCTCTACTCGCTGGAGCCACCTGCTGGACACGCCAAAATCACCTGATGGCTACGCCAGCACCACTCGGCAGACAAGCCAGAATCACCTGCAGGGTATGCCGGAACCACCTCTCAGACGTGCCAGAACCCCTTGTCGGACACTCCGGAATCACCTGTCAGGCATGCCGGAACCTCCTCTCGAACGTGCCAGAATGACGTGCCAGAGACACCGGATGCACCTGCCGAGCACGCCGGGACCTCCTCTTCGACTCGCCGGAACCACCAGCCAGAGACGCCCAAATCCCCTGCCAGGTAGGCCAGAATCACATGGCGGACTCTCTGGAATCTCCCGCCGGGAAGGTAGGAACCGCCTCTCAAACATACTGGAAGCACGTGCCGGACATGCCGGCACCACGTACTGGACAGACCAGAAACACCTGCCGGACCTGCCTGAACCACCTGCTGAGCACACCGGAACAACTTGCTCGACTCGCTGGAGCCACCTGCTGGACACCCCAAAATCACCAGCCAGCTATGCCAGAACCACTTGCCGTACACTCCGGAATCACCTGCTGGTTACACCAGAGCCACTTGGTGGACAATCCAGAATCACCTGCCGGACATGCCAGAACCACCTGTCACACATGCCGGAACCACGTGCCTGACACGCCGGAACCACCTCGCGGACAGACCGGAACCACCTACCAGACATGCCTGAACCACCTGCCGAGCATGCCGGAACCACCTGCCGGACACGCCAAAATCACCTGCGGGCTAGGCCAGAACCACTTGTAGGACTCTCCTGGAGCACCTGCCGGGCATGCGGGAACCACCTCTCAGACGTCCCAGAACCACGTGCGGCACATGACGGAACCCATTACCGGACAGACCGGAACCACCTGCTGGACACGCCAGAATCACCTGCCAAGAACACCGGAACCACCTGAACAGCTCGCCAGAAACACCTGCCGGACATGCCAAAATCACCTGCCGGCTACACCAGAACCTCTTGCCGGACACTCCGGAATCACCTGCCAGACATGATGCAACCAAATGTCAGACGTGCCAGAACCACGTGCCAGAGACACCGGATGCAACTGCCGAGCATGCCGGAACCTCCTGCTCAACTCGCTGTAACCACCTGCCGGGGACGCCAAAATCACCTGTCAGCTAGGCCAGAACCACGTGGCGGACTCTATGGACTCACCCGCCGGGCATGCCGGAACCAGCTCTCAGACGTGCCAGAAGCACGTGCCGGACACGCCGGAACCACCCACTAGAGAGACCGGAACCACCTGCCAGACCCGCCTGAACCACCTGCTGAGTACGCTGGAACAACCTGCTCTACTCGCTGGAGCCACCTGCTGGACACGCCAAAATCACCTGATGGCTACGCCAGCACCACTCGGCAGACAAGCCAGAATCACCTGCAGGGTATGCCGGAACCACCTCTCAGACGTGCCAGAACCCCTTGTCGGACACTCCGGAATCACCTGTCAGGCATGCCGGAACCTCCTCTCGAACGTGCCAGAATGACGTGCCAGAGACACCGGATGCACCTGCCGAGCACGCCGGGACCTCCTGTTCGACTCGCCGGAACCACCAGCCAGAGACGCCCAAATCCCCTGCCAGGTAGGCCAGAATCACATGGCGGACTCTCTGGAATCTCCCGCCGGGAAGGTAGGAACCGCCTCTCAAACATACTGGAAGCACGTGCCGGACATGCCGGCACCACGTACTGGACAGACCAGAAACACCTGCCGGACCTGCCTGAACCACCTGCTGAGCACACCGGAACAACTTGCTCGACTCGCTGGAGCCACCTGCTGGACACCCCAAAATCACCAGCCAGCTATGCCAGAACCACTTGCCGTACACTCCGGAATCACCTGCTGGTTACACCAGAGCCACTTGGTGGACAATCCAGAATCACCTGCCGGACATGCCAGAACCACCTGTCACACATGCCGGAACCACGTGCCTGACACGCCGGAACCACCTCGCGGACAGACCGGAACCACCTACCAGACATGCCTGAACCACCTGCCGAGCATGCCGGAACCACCTGCCGGACACGCCAAAATCACCTGCGGGCTAGGCCAGAACCACTTGTAGGACTCTCCTGGAGCACCTGCCGGGCATGCGGGAACCACCTCTCAGACGTCCCAGAACCAGGTGCGGCACATGACGGAACCCATTACCGGACAGACCGGAACCACCTGCTGGACACGCCAGAATCACCTGCCAAGAACACCGGAACCACCTGAACAGCTCGCCAGAAACACCTGCCGGACATGCCAAAATCACCTGCCGGCTACACCAGAACCTCTTGCCGGACACTCCGGAATCACCTGCCAGACATGATGCAACCAAATGTCAGACGTGCCAGAACCACGTGCCAGAGACACCGGATGCAACTGCCGAGCATGCCGGAACCTCCTGCTCAACTCGCTGTAACCACCTGCCGGGGACGCCAAATCACCTGTCAGCTAGGCCAGAACCACGTGGCGGACTCTATGGACTCACCCGCCGGGCATGCCGGAACCAGCTCTCAGACGTGCCAGAAGCACGTGCCGGACACGCCGGAACCACCCACTAGAGAGACCGGAACCACCTGCCAGACCCGCCTGAACCACCTGCTGAGTACGCTGGAACAACCTGCTCTACTCGCTGGAGCCACCTGCTGGACACGCCAAAATCACCTGATGGCTACGCCAGCACCACTCGGCAGACAAGCCAGAATCACCTGCAGGGTATGCCGGAACCACCTCTCAGACGTGCCAGAACCCCTTGTCGGACACTCCGGAATCACCTGTCAGGCATGCCGGAACCTCCTCTCGAACGTGCCAGAATGACGTGCCAGAGACACCGGATGCACCTGCCGAGCACGCCGGGACCTCCTCTTCGACTCGCCGGAACCACCAGCCAGAGACGCCCAAATCCCCTGCCAGGTAGGCCAGAATCACATGGCGGACTCTCTGGAATCTCCCGCCGGGAAGGTAGGAACCGCCTCTCAAACATACTGGAAGCACGTGCCGGACATGCCGGCACCACGTACTGGACAGACCAGAAACACCTGCCGGACCTGCCTGAACCACCTGCTGAGCACACCGGAACAACTTGCTCGACTCGCTGGAGCCACCTGCTGGACACCCCAAAATCACCAGCCAGCTATGCCAGAACCACTTGCCGTACACTCCGGAATCACCTGCTGGTTACACCAGAGCCACTTGGTGGACAATCCAGAATCACCTGCCGGACATGCCAGAACCACCTGTCACACATGCCGGAACCACGTGCCTGACACGCCGGAACCACCTCGCGGACAGACCGGAACCACCTACCAGACATGCCTGAACCACCTGCCGAGCATGCCGGAACCACCTGCCGGACACGCCAAAATCACCTGCGGGCTAGGCCAGAACCACTTGTAGGACTCTCCTGGAGCACCTGCCGGGCATGCGGGAACCACCTCTCAGACGTCCCAGAACCACGTGCGGCACATGACGGAACCCATTACCGGACAGACCGGAACCACCTGCTGGACACGCCAGAATCACCTGCCAAGAACACCGGAACCACCTGAACAGCTCGCCAGAAACACCTGCCGGACATGCCAAAATCACCTGCCGGCTACACCAGAACCTCTTGCCGGACACTCCGGAATCACCTGCCAGACATGATGCAACCAAATGTCAGACGTGCCAGAACCACGTGCCAGAGACACCGGATGCAACTGCCGAGCATGCCGGAACCTCCTGCTCAACTCGCTGTAACCACCTGCCGGGGACGCCAAAATCACCTGTCAGCTAGGCCAGAACCACGTGGCGGACTCTATGGACTCACCCGCCGGGCATGCCGGAACCAGCTCTCAGACGTGCCAGAAGCACGTGCCGGACACGCCGGAACCACCCACTAGAGAGACCGGAACCACCTGCCAGACCCGCCTGAACCACCTGCTGAGTACGCTGGAACAACCTGCTCTACTCGCTGGAGCCACCTGCTGGACACGCCAAAATCACCTGATGGCTACGCCAGCACCACTCGGCAGACAAGCCAGAATCACCTGCAGGGTATGCCGGAACCACCTCTCAGACGTGCCAGAACCCCTTGTCGGACACTCCGGAATCACCTGTCAGGCATGCCGGAACCTCCTCTCGAACGTGCCAGAATGACGTGCCAGAGACACCGGATGCACCTGCCGAGCACGCCGGGACCTCCTGTTCGACTCGCCGGAACCACCAGCCAGAGACGCCCAAATCCCCTGCCAGGTAGGCCAGAATCACATGGCGGACTCTCTGGAATCTCCCGCCGGGAAGGTAGGAACCGCCTCTCAAACATACTGGAAGCACGTGCCGGACATGCCGGCACCACGTACTGGACAGACCAGAAACACCTGCCGGACCTGCCTGAACCACCTGCTGAGCACACCGGAACAACTTGCTCGACTCGCTGGAGCCACCTGCTGGACACCCCAAAATCACCAGCCAGCTATGCCAGAACCACTTGCCGTACACTCCGGAATCACCTGCTGGTTACACCAGAGCCACTTGGTGGACAATCCAGAATCACCTGCCGGACATGCCAGAACCACCTGTCACACATGCCGGAACCACGTGCCTGACACGCCGGAACCACCTCGCGGACAGACCGGAACCACCTACCAGACATGCCTGAACCACCTGCCGAGCATGCCGGAACCACCTGCCGGACACGCCAAAATCACCTGCGGGCTAGGCCAGAACCACTTGTAGGACTCTCCTGGAGCACCTGCCGGGCATGCGGGAACCACCTCTCAGACGTCCCAGAACCACGTGCGGCACATGACGGAACCCATTACCGGACAGACCGGAACCACCTGCTGGACACGCCAGAATCACCTGCCAAGAACACCGGAACCACCTGAACAGCTCGCCAGAAACACCTGCCGGACATGCCAAAATCACCTGCCGGCTACACCAGAACCTCTTGCCGGACACTCCGGAATCACCTGCCAGACATGATGCAACCAAATGTCAGACGTGCCAGAACCACGTGCCAGAGACACCGGATGCAACTGCCGAGCATGCCGGAACCTCCTGCTCAACTCGCTGTAACCACCTGCCGGGGACGCCAAAATCACCTGTCAGCTAGGCCAGAACCACGTGGCGGACTCTATGGACTCACCCGCCGGGCATGCCGGAACCAGCTCTCAGACGTGCCAGAAGCACGTGCCGGACACGCCGGAACCACCCACTAGAGAGACCGGAACCACCTGCCAGACCCGCCTGAACCACCTGCTGAGTACGCTGGAACAACCTGCTCTACTCGCTGGAGCCACCTGCTGGACACGCCAAAATCACCTGATGGCTACGCCAGCACCACTCGGCAGACAAGCCAGAATCACCTGCAGGGTATGCCGGAACCACCTCTCAGACGTGCCAGAACCCCTTGTCGGACACTCCGGAATCACCTGTCAGGCATGCCGGAACCTCCTCTCGAACGTGCCAGAATGACGTGCCAGAGACACCGGATGCACCTGCCGAGCACGCCGGGACCTCCTCTTCGACTCGCCGGAACCACCAGCCAGAGACGCCCAAATCCCCTGCCAGGTAGGCCAGAATCACATGGCGGACTCTCTGGAATCTCCCGCCGGGAAGGTAGGAACCGCCTCTCAAACATACTGGAAGCACGTGCCGGACATGCCGGCACCACGTACTGGACAGACCAGAAACACCTGCCGGACCTGCCTGAACCACCTGCTGAGCACACCGGAACAACTTGCTCGACTCGCTGGAGCCACCTGCTGGACACCCCAAAATCACCAGCCAGCTATGCCAGAACCACTTGCCGTACACTCCGGAATCACCTGCTGGTTACACCAGAGCCACTTGGTGGACAATCCAGAATCACCTGCCGGACATGCCAGAACCACCTGTCACACATGCCGGAACCACGTGCCTGACACGCCGGAACCACCTCGCGGACAGACCGGAACCACCTACCAGACATGCCTGAACCACCTGCCGAGCATGCCGGAACCACCTGCCGGACACGCCAAAATCACCTGCGGGCTAGGCCAGAACCACTTGTAGGACTCTCCTGGAGCACCTGCCGGGCATGCGGGAACCACCTCTCAGACGTCCCAGAACCAGGTGCGGCACATGACGGAACCCATTACCGGACAGACCGGAACCACCTGCTGGACACGCCAGAATCACCTGCCAAGAACACCGGAACCACCTGAACAGCTCGCCAGAAACACCTGCCGGACATGCCAAAATCACCTGCCGGCTACACCAGAACCTCTTGCCGGACACTCCGGAATCACCTGCCAGACATGATGCAACCAAATGTCAGACGTGCCAGAACCACGTGCCAGAGACACCGGATGCAACTGCCGAGGATGACGGAACCTCCTGCTCAACTCGCTGTAACCACCTGCCGGGGACGCCAAAATCACCTGTCAGCTAGGCCAGAACCACGTGGCGGACTCTATGGACTCACCCGCCGGGCATGCCGGAACCAGCTCTCAGACGTGCCAGAAGCACGTGCCGGACACGCCGGAACCACCCACTAGAGAGACCGGAACCACCTGCCAGACCCGCCTGAACCACCTGCTGAGTACGCTGGAACAACCTGCTCTACTCGCTGGAGCCACCTGCTGGACACGCCAAAATCACCTGATGGCTACGCCAGCACCACTCGGCAGACAAGCCAGAATCACCTGCAGGGTATGCCGGAACCACCTCTCAGACGTGCCAGAACCCCTTGTCGGACACTCCGGAATCACCTGTCAGGCATGCCGGAACCTCCTCTCGAACGTGCCAGAATGACGTGCCAGAGACACCGGATGCACCTGCCGAGCACGCCGGGACCTCCTGTTCGACTCGCCGGAACCACCAGCCAGAGACGCCCAAATCCCCTGCCAGGTAGGCCAGAATCACATGGCGGACTCTCTGGAATCTCCCGCCGGGAAGGTAGGAACCGCCTCTCAAACATACTGGAAGCACGTGCCGGACATGCCGGCACCACGTACTGGACAGACCAGAAACACCTGCCGGACCTGCCTGAACCACCTGCTGAGCACACCGGAACAACTTGCTCGACTCGCTGGAGCCACCTGCTGGACACCCCAAAATCACCAGCCAGCTATGCCAGAACCACTTGCCGTACACTCCGGAATCACCTGCTGGTTACACCAGAGCCACTTGGTGGACAATCCAGAATCACCTGCCGGACATGCCAGAACCACCTGTCACACATGCCGGAACCACGTGCCTGACACGCCGGAACCACCTCGCGGACAGACCGGAACCACCTACCAGACATGCCTGAACCACCTGCCGAGCATGCCGGAACCACCTGCCGGACACGCCAAAATCACCTGCGGGCTAGGCCAGAACCACTTGTAGGACTCTCCTGGAGCACCTGCCGGGCATGCGGGAACCACCTCTCAGACGTCCCAGAACCAGGTGCGGCACATGACGGAACCCATTACCGGACAGACCGGAACCACCTGCTGGACACGCCAGAATCACCTGCCAAGAACACCGGAACCACCTGAACAGCTCGCCAGAAACACCTGCCGGACATGCCAAAATCACCTGCCGGCTACACCAGAACCTCTTGCCGGACACTCCGGAATCACCTGCCAGACATGATGCAACCAAATGTCAGACGTGCCAGAACCACGTGCCAGAGACACCGGATGCAACTGCCGAGCATGCCGGAACCTCCTGCTCAACTCGCTGTAACCACCTGCCGGGGACGCCAAAATCACCTGTCAGCTAGGCCAGAACCACGTGGCGGACTCTATGGACTCACCCGCCGGGCATGCCGGAACCAGCTCTCAGACGTGCCAGAAGCACGTGCCGGACACGCCGGAACCACCCACTAGAGAGACCGGAACCACCTGCCAGACCCGCCTGAACCACCTGCTGAGTACGCTGGAACAACCTGCTCTACTCGCTGGAGCCACCTGCTGGACACGCCAAAATCACCTGATGGCTACGCCAGCACCACTCGGCAGACAAGCCAGAATCACCTGCAGGGTATGCCGGAACCACCTCTCAGACGTGCCAGAACCCCTTGTCGGACACTCCGGAATCACCTGTCAGGCATGCCGGAACCTCCTCTCGAACGTGCCAGAATGACGTGCCAGAGACACCGGATGCACCTGCCGAGCACGCCGGGACCTCCTGTTCGACTCGCCGGAACCACCAGCCAGAGACGCCCAAATCCCCTGCCAGGTAGGCCAGAATCACATGGCGGACTCTCTGGAATCTCCCGCCGGGAAGGTAGGAACCGCCTCTCAAACATACTGGAAGCACGTGCCGGACATGCCGGCACCACGTACTGGACAGACCAGAAACACCTGCCGGACCTGCCTGAACCACCTGCTGAGCACACCGGAACAACTTGCTCGACTCGCTGGAGCCACCTGCTGGACACCCCAAAATCACCAGCCAGCTATGCCAGAACCACTTGCCGTACACTCCGGAATCACCTGCTGGTTACACCAGAGCCACTTGGTGGACAATCCAGAATCACCTGCCGGACATGCCAGAACCACCTGTCACACATGCCGGAACCACGTGCCTGACACGCCGGAACCACCTCGCGGACAGACCGGAACCACCTACCAGACATGCCTGAACCACCTGCCGAGCATGCCGGAACCACCTGCCGGACACGCCAAAATCACCTGCGGGCTAGGCCAGAACCACTTGTAGGACTCTCCTGGAGCACCTGCCGGGCATGCGGGAACCACCTCTCAGACGTCCCAGAACCAGGTGCGGCACATGACGGAACCCATTACCGGACAGACCGGAACCACCTGCTGGACACGCCAGAATCACCTGCCAAGAACACCGGAACCACCTGAACAGCTCGCCAGAAACACCTGCCGGACATGCCAAAATCACCTGCCGGCTACACCAGAACCTCTTGCCGGACACTCCGGAATCACCTGCCAGACATGATGCAACCAAATGTCAGACGTGCCAGAACCACGTGCCAGAGACACCGGATGCAACTGCCGAGCATGCCGGAACCTCCTGCTCAACTCGCTGTAACCACCTGCCGGGGACGCCAAAATCACCTGTCAGCTAGGCCAGAACCACGTGGCGGACTCTATGGACTCACCCGCCGGGCATGCCGGAACCAGCTCTCAGACGTGCCAGAAGCACGTGCCGGACACGCCGGAACCACCCACTAGAGAGACCGGAACCACCTGCCAGACCCGCCTGAACCACCTGCTGAGTACGCTGGAACAACCTGCTCTACTCGCTGGAGCCACCTGCTGGACACGCCAAAATCACCTGATGGCTACGCCAGCACCACTCGGCAGACAAGCCAGAATCACCTGCAGGGTATGCCGGAACCACCTCTCAGACGTGCCAGAACCCCTTGTCGGACACTCCGGAATCACCTGTCAGGCATGCCGGAACCTCCTCTCGAACGTGCCAGAATGACGTGCCAGAGACACCGGATGCACCTGCCGAGCACGCCGGGACCTCCTGTTCGACTCGCCGGAACCACCAGCCAGAGACGCCCAAATCCCCTGCCAGGTAGGCCAGAATCACATGGCGGACTCTCTGGAATCTCCCGCCGGGAAGGTAGGAACCGCCTCTCAAACATACTGGAAGCACGTGCCGGACATGCCGGCACCACGTACTGGACAGACCAGAAACACCTGCCGGACCTGCCTGAACCACCTGCTGAGCACACCGGAACAACTTGCTCGACTCGCTGGAGCCACCTGCTGGACACCCCAAAATCACCAGCCAGCTATGCCAGAACCACTTGCCGTACACTCCGGAATCACCTGCTGGTTACACCAGAGCCACTTGGTGGACAATCCAGAATCACCTGCCGGACATGCCAGAACCACCTGTCACACATGCCGGAACCACGTGCCTGACACGCCGGAACCACCTCGCGGACAGACCGGAACCACCTACCAGACATGCCTGAACCACCTGCCGAGCATGCCGGAACCACCTGCCGGACACGCCAAAATCACCTGCGGGCTAGGCCAGAACCACTTGTAGGACTCTCCTGGAGCACCTGCCGGGCATGCGGGAACCACCTCTCAGACGTCCCAGAACCAGGTGCGGCACATGACGGAACCCATTACCGGACAGACCGGAACCACCTGCTGGACACGCCAGAATCACCTGCCAAGAACACCGGAACCACCTGAACAGCTCGCCAGAAACACCTGCCGGACATGCCAAAATCACCTGCCGGCTACACCAGAACCTCTTGCCGGACACTCCGGAATCACCTGCCAGACATGATGCAACCAAATGTCAGACGTGCCAGAACCACGTGCCAGAGACACCGGATGCAACTGCCGAGCATGCCGGAACCTCCTGCTCAACTCGCTGTAACCACCTGCCGGGGACGCCAAAATCACCTGTCAGCTAGGCCAGAACCACGTGGCGGACTCTATGGACTCACCCGCCGGGCATGCCGGAACCAGCTCTCAGACGTGCCAGAAGCACGTGCCGGACACGCCGGAACCACCCACTAGAGAGACCGGAACCACCTGCCAGACCCGCCTGAACCACCTGCTGAGTACGCTGGAACAACCTGCTCTACTCGCTGGAGCCACCTGCTGGACACGCCAAAATCACCTGATGGCTACGCCAGCACCACTCGGCAGACAAGCCAGAATCACCTGCAGGGTATGCCGGAACCACCTCTCAGACGTGCCAGAACCCCTTGTCGGACACTCCGGAATCACCTGTCAGGCATGCCGGAACCTCCTCTCGAACGTGCCAGAATGACGTGCCAGAGACACCGGATGCACCTGCCGAGCACGCCGGGACCTCCTGTTCGACTCGCCGGAACCACCAGCCAGAGACGCCCAAATCCCCTGCCAGGTAGGCCAGAATCACATGGCGGACTCTCTGGAATCTCCCGCCGGGAAGGTAGGAACCGCCTCTCAAACATACTGGAAGCACGTGCCGGACATGCCGGCACCACGTACTGGACAGACCAGAAACACCTGCCGGACCTGCCTGAACCACCTGCTGAGCACACCGGAACAACTTGCTCGACTCGCTGGAGCCACCTGCTGGACACCCCAAAATCACCAGCCAGCTATGCCAGAACCACTTGCCGTACACTCCGGAATCACCTGCTGGTTACACCAGAGCCACTTGGTGGACAATCCAGAATCACCTGCCGGACATGCCAGAACCACCTGTCACACATGCCGGAACCACGTGCCTGACACGCCGGAACCACCTCGCGGACAGACCGGAACCACCTACCAGACATGCCTGAACCACCTGCCGAGCATGCCGGAACCACCTGCCGGACACGCCAAAATCACCTGCGGGCTAGGCCAGAACCACTTGTAGGACTCTCCTGGAGCACCTGCCGGGCATGCGGGAACCACCTCTCAGACGTCCCAGAACCAGGTGCGGCACATGACGGAACCCATTACCGGACAGACCGGAACCACCTGCTGGACACGCCAGAATCACCTGCCAAGAACACCGGAACCACCTGAACAGCTCGCCAGAAACACCTGCCGGACATGCCAAAATCACCTGCCGGCTACACCAGAACCTCTTGCCGGACACTCCGGAATCACCTGCCAGACATGATGCAACCAAATGTCAGACGTGCCAGAACCACGTGCCAGAGACACCGGATGCAACTGCCGAGCATGCCGGAACCTCCTGCTCAACTCGCTGTAACCACCTGCCGGGGACGCCAAAATCACCTGTCAGCTAGGCCAGAACCACGTGGCGGACTCTATGGACTCACCCGCCGGGCATGCCGGAACCAGCTCTCAGACGTGCCAGAAGCACGTGCCGGACACGCCGGAACCACCCACTAGAGAGACCGGAACCACCTGCCAGACCCGCCTGAACCACCTGCTGAGTACGCTGGAACAACCTGCTCTACTCGCTGGAGCCACCTGCTGGACACGCCAAAATCACCTGATGGCTACGCCAGCACCACTCGGCAGACAAGCCAGAATCACCTGCAGGGTATGCCGGAACCACCTCTCAGACGTGCCAGAACCCCTTGTCGGACACTCCGGAATCACCTGTCAGGCATGCCGGAACCTCCTCTCGAACGTGCCAGAATGACGTGCCAGAGACACCGGATGCACCTGCCGAGCACGCCGGGACCTCCTGTTCGACTCGCCGGAACCACCAGCCAGAGACGCCCAAATCCCCTGCCAGGTAGGCCAGAATCACATGGCGGACTCTCTGGAATCTCCCGCCGGGAAGGTAGGAACCGCCTCTCAAACATACTGGAAGCACGTGCCGGACATGCCGGCACCACGTACTGGACAGACCAGAAACACCTGCCGGACCTGCCTGAACCACCTGCTGAGCACACCGGAACAACTTGCTCGACTCGCTGGAGCCACCTGCTGGACACCCCAAAATCACCAGCCAGCTATGCCAGAACCACTTGCCGTACACTCCGGAATCACCTGCTGGTTACACCAGAGCCACTTGGTGGACAATCCAGAATCACCTGCCGGACATGCCAGAACCACCTGTCACACATGCCGGAACCACGTGCCTGACACGCCGGAACCACCCGCGGACAGACCGGAACCACCTACCAGACATGCCTGAACCACCTGCCGAGCATGCCGGAACCACCTGCCGGACACGCCAAAATCACCTGCGGGCTAGGCCAGAACCACTTGTAGGACTCTCCTGGAGCACCTGCCGGGCATGCGGGAACCACCTCTCAGACGTCCCAGAACCAGGTGCGGCACATGACGGAACCCATTACCGGACAGACCGGAACCACCTGCTGGACACGCCAGAATCACCTGCCAAGAACACCGGAACCACCTGAACAGCTCGCCAGAAACACCTGCCGGACATGCCAAAATCACCTGCCGGCTACACCAGAACCTCTTGCCGGACACTCCGGAATCACCTGCCAGACATGATGCAACCAAATGTCAGACGTGCCAGAACCACGTGCCAGAGACACCGGATGCAACTGCCGAGCATGCCGGAACCTCCTGCTCAACTCGCTGTAACCACCTGCCGGGGACGCCAAAATCACCTGTCAGCTAGGCCAGAACCACGTGGCGGACTCTATGGACTCACCCGCCGGGCATGCCGGAACCAGCTCTCAGACGTGCCAGAAGCACGTGCCGGACACGCCGGAACCACCCACTAGAGAGACCGGAACCACCTGCCAGACCCGCCTGAACCACCTGCTGAGTACGCTGGAACAACCTGCTCTACTCGCTGAGCCACCTGCTGGACACGCCAAAATCACCTGATGGCTACGCCAGCACCACTCGGCAGACAAGCCAGAATCACCTGCAGGGTATGCCGGAACCACCTCTCAGACGTGCCAGAACCCCTTGTCGGACACTCCGGAATCACCTGTCAGGCATGCCGGAACCTCCTCTCGAACGTGCCAGAATGACGTGCCAGAGACACCGGATGCACCTGCCGAGCACGCCGGGACCTCCTGTTCGACTCGCCGGAACCACCAGCCAGAGACGCCCAAATCCCCTGCCAGGTAGGCCAGAATCACATGGCGGACTCTCTGGAATCTCCCGCCGGGAAGGTAGGAACCGCCTCTCAAACATACTGGAAGCACGTGCCGGACATGCCGGCACCACGTACTGGACAGACCAGAAACACCTGCCGGACCTGCCTGAACCACCTGCTGAGCACACCGGAACAACTTGCTCGACTCGCTGGAGCCACCTGCTGGACACCCCAAAATCACCAGCCAGCTATGCCAGAACCACTTGCCGTACACTCCGGAATCACCTGCTGGTTACACCAGAGCCACTTGGTGGACAATCCAGAATCACCTGCCGGACATGCCAGAACCACCTGTCACACATGCCGGAACCACGTGCCTGACACGCCGGAACCACCTCGCGGACAGACCGGAACCACCTACCAGACATGCCTGAACCACCTGCCGAGCATGCCGGAACCACCTGCCGGACACGCCAAAATCACCTGCGGGCTAGGCCAGAACCACTTGTAGGACTCTCCTGGAGCACCTGCCGGGCATGCGGGAACCACCTCTCAGACGTCCCAGAACCAGGTGCGGCACATGACGGAACCCATTACCGGACAGACCGGAACCACCTGCTGGACACGCCAGAATCACCTGCCAAGAACACCGGAACCACCTGAACAGCTCGCCAGAAACACCTGCCGGACATGCCAAAATCACCTGCCGGCTACACCAGAACCTCTTGCCGGACACTCCGGAATCACCTGCCAGACATGATGCAACCAAATGTCAGACGTGCCAGAACCACGTGCCAGAGACACCGGATGCAACTGCCGAGCATGCCGGAACCTCCTGCTCAACTCGCTGTAACCACCTGCCGGGGACGCCAAAATCACCTGTCAGCTAGGCCAGAACCACGTGGCGGACTCTATGGACTCACCCGCCGGGCATGCCGGAACCAGCTCTCAGACGTGCCAGAAGCACGTGCCGGACACGCCGGAACCACCCACTAGAGAGACCGGAACCACCTGCCAGACCCGCCTGAACCACCTGCTGAGTACGCTGGAACAACCTGCTCTACTCGCTGGAGCCACCTGCTGGACACGCCAAAATCACCTGATGGCTACGCCAGCACCACTCGGCAGACAAGCCAGAATCACCTGCAGGGTATGCCGGAACCACCTCTCAGACGTGCCAGAACCCCTTGTCGGACACTCCGGAATCACCTGTCAGGCATGCCGGAACCTCCTCTCGAACGTGCCAGAATGACGTGCCAGAGACACCGGATGCACCTGCCGAGCACGCCGGGACCTCCTGTTCGACTCGCCGGAACCACCAGCCAGAGACGCCCAAATCCCCTGCCAGGTAGGCCAGAATCACATGGCGGACTCTCTGGAATCTCCCGCCGGGAAGGTAGGAACCGCCTCTCAAACATACTGGAAGCACGTGCCGGACATGCCGGCACCACGTACTGGACAGACCAGAAACACCTGCCGGACCTGCCTGAACCACCTGCTGAGCACACCGGAACAACTTGCTCGACTCGCTGGAGCCACCTGCTGGACACCCCAAAATCACCAGCCAGCTATGCCAGAACCACTTGCCGTACACTCCGGAATCACCTGCTGGTTACACCAGAGCCACTTGGTGGACAATCCAGAATCACCTGCCGGACATGCCAGAACCACCTGTCACACATGCCGGAACCACGTGCCTGACACGCCGGAACCACCTCGCGGACAGACCGCAACCACCTACCAGACATGCCTGAACCACCTGCCGAGCATGCCGGAACCACCTGCCGGACACGCCAAAATCACCTGCGGGCTAGGCCAGAACCACTTGTAGGACTCTCCTGGAGCACCTGCCGGGCATGCGGGAACCACCTCTCAGACGTCCCAGAACCAGGTGCGGCACATGACGGAACCCATTACCGGACAGACCGGAACCACCTGCTGGACACGCCAGAATCACCTGCCAAGAACACCGGAACCACCTGAACAGCTCGCCAGAAACACCTGCCGGACATGCCAAAATCACCTGCCGGCTACACCAGAACCTCTTGCCGGACACTCCGGAATCACCTGCCAGACATGATGCAACCAAATGTCAGACGTGCCAGAACCACGTGCCAGAGACACCGGATGCAACTGCCGAGCATGCCGGAACCTCCTGCTCAACTCGCTGTAACCACCTGCCGGGGACGCCAAAATCACCTGTCAGCTAGGCCAGAACCACGTGGCGGACTCTATGGACTCACCCGCCGGGCATGCCGGAACCAGCTCTCAGACGTGCCAGAAGCACGTGCCGGACACGCCGGAACCACCCACTAGAGAGACCGGAACCACCTGCCAGACCCGCCTGAACCACCTGCTGAGTACGCTGGAACAACCTGCTCTACTCGCTGGAGCCACCTGCTGGACACGCCAAAATCACCTGATGGCTACGCCAGCACCACTCGGCAGACAAGCCAGAATCACCTGCAGGGTATGCCGGAACCACCTCTCAGACGTGCCAGAACCCCTTGTCGGACACTCCGGAATCACCTGTCAGGCATGCCGGAACCTCCTCTCGAACGTGCCAGAATGACGTGCCAGAGACACCGGATGCACCTGCCGAGCACGCCGGGACCTCCTGTTCGACTCGCCGGAACCACCAGCCAGAGACGCCCAAATCCCCTGCCAGGTAGGCCAGAATCACATGGCGGACTCTCTGGAATCTCCCGCCGGGAAGGTAGGAACCGCCTCTCAAACATACTGGAAGCACGTGCCGGACATGCCGGCACCACGTACTGGACAGACCAGAAACACCTGCCGGACCTGCCTGAACCACCTGCTGAGCACACCGGAACAACTTGCTCGACTCGCTGGAGCCACCTGCTGGACACCCCAAAATCACCAGCCAGCTATGCCAGAACCACTTGCCGTACACTCCGGAATCACCTGCTGGTTACACCAGAGCCACTTGGTGGACAATCCAGAATCACCTGCCGGACATGCCAGAACCACCTGTCACACATGCCGGAACCACGTGCCTGACACGCCGGAACCACCTCGCGGACAGACCGGAACCACCTACCAGACATGCCTGAACCACCTGCCGAGCATGCCGGAACCACCTGCCGGACACGCCAAAATCACCTGCGGGCTAGGCCAGAACCACTTGTAGGACTCTCCTGGAGCACCTGCCGGGCATGCGGGAACCACCTCTCAGACGTCCCAGAACCAGGTGCGGCACATGACGGAACCCATTACCGGACAGACCGGAACCACCTGCTGGACACGCCAGAATCACCTGCCAAGAACACCGGAACCACCTGAACAGCTCGCCAGAAACACCTGCCGGACATGCCAAAATCACCTGCCGGCTACACCAGAACCTCTTGCCGGACACTCCGGAATCACCTGCCAGACATGATGCAACCAAATGTCAGACGTGCCAGAACCACGTGCCAGAGACACCGGATGCAACTGCCGAGCATGCCGGAACCTCCTGCTCAACTCGCTGTAACCACCTGCCGGGGACGCCAAAATCACCTGTCAGCTAGGCCAGAACCACGTGGCGGACTCTATGGACTCACCCGCCGGGCATGCCGGAACCAGCTCTCAGACGTGCCAGAAGCACGTGCCGGACACGCCGGAACCACCCACTAGAGAGACCGGAACCACCTGCCAGACCCGCCTGAACCACCTGCTGAGTACGCTGGAACAACCTGCTCTACTCGCTGGAGCCACCTGCTGGACACGCCAAAATCACCTGATGGCTACGCCAGCACCACTCGGCAGACAAGCCAGAATCACCTGCAGGGTATGCCGGAACCACCTCTCAGACGTGCCAGAACCCCTTGTCGGACACTCCGGAATCACCTGTCAGGCATGCCGGAACCTCCTCTCGAACGTGCCAGAATGACGTGCCAGAGACACCGGATGCACCTGCCGAGCACGCCGGGACCTCCTGTTCGACTCGCCGGAACCACCAGCCAGAGACGCCCAAATCCCCTGCCAGGTAGGCCAGAATCACATGGCGGACTCTCTGGAATCTCCCGCCGGGAAGGTAGGAACCGCCTCTCAAACATACTGGAAGCACGTGCCGGACATGCCGGCACCACGTACTGGACAGACCAGAAACACCTGCCGGACCTGCCTGAACCACCTGCTGAGCACACCGGAACAACTTGCTCGACTCGCTGGAGCCACCTGCTGGACACCCCAAAATCACCAGCCAGCTATGCCAGAACCACTTGCCGTACACTCCGGAATCACCTGCTGGTTACACCAGAGCCACTTGGTGGACAATCCAGAATCACCTGCCGGACATGCCAGAACCACCTGTCACACATGCCGGAACCACGTGCCTGACACGCCGGAACCACCTCGCGGACAGACCGGAACCACCTACCAGACATGCCTGAACCACCTGCCGAGCATGCCGGAACCACCTGCCGGACACGCCAAAATCACCTGCGGGCTAGGCCAGAACCACTTGTAGGACTCTCCTGGAGCACCTGCCGGGCATGCGGGAACCACCTCTCAGACGTCCCAGAACCAGGTGCGGCACATGACGGAACCCATTACCGGACAGACCGGAACCACCTGCTGGACACGCCAGAATCACCTGCCAAGAACACCGGAACCACCTGAACAGCTCGCCAGAAACACCTGCCGGACATGCCAAAATCACCTGCCGGCTACACCAGAACCTCTTGCCGGACACTCCGGAATCACCTGCCAGACATGATGCAACCAAATGTCAGACGTGCCAGAACCACGTGCCAGAGACACCGGATGCAACTGCCGAGCATGCCGGAACCTCCTGCTCAACTCGCTGTAACCACCTGCCGGGGACGCCAAAATCACCTGTCAGCTAGGCCAGAACCACGTGGCGGACTCTATGGACTCACCCGCCGGGCATGCCGGAACCAGCTCTCAGACGTGCCAGAAGCACGTGCCGGACACGCCGGAACCACCCACTAGAGAGACCGGAACCACCTGCCAGACCCGCCTGAACCACCTGCTGAGTACGCTGGAACAACCTGCTCTACTCGCTGGAGCCACCTGCTGGACACGCCAAAATCACCTGATGGCTACGCCAGCACCACTCGGCAGACAAGCCAGAATCACCTGCAGGGTATGCCGGAACCACCTCTCAGACGTGCCAGAACCCCTTGTCGGACACTCCGGAATCACCTGTCAGGCATGCCGGAACCTCCTCTCGAACGTGCCAGAATGACGTGCCAGAGACACCGGATGCACCTGCCGAGCACGCCGGGACCTCCTGTTCGACTCGCCGGAACCACCAGCCAGAGACGCCCAAATCCCCTGCCAGGTAGGCCAGAATCACATGGCGGACTCTCTGGAATCTCCCGCCGGGAAGGTAGGAACCGCCTCTCAAACATACTGGAAGCACGTGCCGGACATGCCGGCACCACGTACTGGACAGACCAGAAACACCTGCCGGACCTGCCTGAACCACCTGCTGAGCACACCGGAACAACTTGCTCGACTCGCTGGAGCCACCTGCTGGACACCCCAAAATCACCAGCCAGCTATGCCAGAACCACTTGCCGTACACTCCGGAATCACCTGCTGGTTACACCAGAGCCACTTGGTGGACAATCCAGAATCACCTGCCGGACATGCCAGAACCACCTGTCACACATGCCGGAACCACGTGCCTGACACGCCGGAACCACCTCGCGGACAGACCGGAACCACCTACCAGACATGCCTGAACCACCTGCCGAGCATGCCGGAACCACCTGCCGGACACGCCAAAATCACCTGCGGGCTAGGCCAGAACCACTTGTAGGACTCTCCTGGAGCACCTGCCGGGCATGCGGGAACCACCTCTCAGACGTCCCAGAACCAGGTGCGGCACATGACGGAACCCATTACCGGACAGACCGGAACCACCTGCTGGACACGCCAGAATCACCTGCCAAGAACACCGGAACCACCTGAACAGCTCGCCAGAAACACCTGCCGGACATGCCAAAATCACCTGCCGGCTACACCAGAACCTCTTGCCGGACACTCCGGAATCACCTGCCAGACATGATGCAACCAAATGTCAGACGTGCCAGAACCACGTGCCAGAGACACCGGATGCAACTGCCGAGCATGCCGGAACCTCCTGCTCAACTCGCTGTAACCACCTGCCGGGGACGCCAAAATCACCTGTCAGCTAGGCCAGAACCACGTGGCGGACTCTATGGACTCACCCGCCGGGCATGCCGGAACCAGCTCTCAGACGTGCCAGAAGCACGTGCCGGACACGCCGGAACCACCCACTAGAGAGACCGGAACCACCTGCCAGACCCGCCTGAACCACCTGCTGAGTACGCTGGAACAACCTGCTCTACTCGCTGGAGCCACCTGCTGGACACGCCAAAATCACCTGATGGCTACGCCAGCACCACTCGGCAGACAAGCCAGAATCACCTGCAGGGTATGCCGGAACCACCTCTCAGACGTGCCAGAACCCCTTGTCGGACACTCCGGAATCACCTGTCAGGCATGCCGGAACCTCCTCTCGAACGTGCCAGAATGACGTGCCAGAGACACCGGATGCACCTGCCGAGCACGCCGGGACCTCCTGTTCGACTCGCCGGAACCACCAGCCAGAGACGCCCAAATCCCCTGCCAGGTAGGCCAGAATCACATGGCGGACTCTCTGGAATCTCCCGCCGGGAAGGTAGGAACCGCCTCTCAAACATACTGGAAGCACGTGCCGGACATGCCGGCACCACGTACTGGACAGACCAGAAACACCTGCCGGACCTGCCTGAACCACCTGCTGAGCACACCGGAACAACTTGCTCGACTCGCTGGAGCCACCTGCTGGACACCCCAAAATCACCAGCCAGCTATGCCAGAACCACTTGCCGTACACTCCGGAATCACCTGCTGGTTACACCAGAGCCACTTGGTGGACAATCCAGAATCACCTGCCGGACATGCCAGAACCACCTGTCACACATGCCGGAACCACGTGCCTGACACGCCGGAACCACCTCGCGGACAGACCGGAACCACCTACCAGACATGCCTGAACCACCTGCCGAGCATGCCGGAACCACCTGCCGGACACGCCAAAATCACCTGCGGGCTAGGCCAGAACCACTTGTAGGACTCTCCTGGAGCACCTGCCGGGCATGCGGGAACCACCTCTCAGACGTCCCAGAACCAGGTGCGGCACATGACGGAACCCATTACCGGACAGACCGGAACCACCTGCTGGACACGCCAGAATCACCTGCCAAGAACACCGGAACCACCTGAACAGCTCGCCAGAAACACCTGCCGGACATGCCAAAATCACCTGCCGGCTACACCAGAACCTCTTGCCGGACACTCCGGAATCACCTGCCAGACATGATGCAACCAAATGTCAGACGTGCCAGAACCACGTGCCAGAGACACCGGATGCAACTGCCGAGCATGCCGGAACCTCCTGCTCAACTCGCTGTAACCACCTGCCGGGGACGCCAAAATCACCTGTCAGCTAGGCCAGAACCACGTGGCGGACTCTATGGACTCACCCGCCGGGCATGCCGGAACCAGCTCTCAGACGTGCCAGAAGCACGTGCCGGACACGCCGGAACCACCCACTAGAGAGACCGGAACCACCTGCCAGACCCGCCTGAACCACCTGCTGAGTACGCTGGAACAACCTGCTCTACTCGCTGGAGCCACCTGCTGGACACGCCAAAATCACCTGATGGCTACGCCAGCACCACTCGGCAGACAAGCCAGAATCACCTGCAGGGTATGCCGGAACCACCTCTCAGACGTGCCAGAACCCCTTGTCGGACACTCCGGAATCACCTGTCAGGCATGCCGGAACCTCCTCTCGAACGTGCCAGAATGACGTGCCAGAGACACCGGATGCACCTGCCGAGCACGCCGGGACCTCCTGTTCGACTCGCCGGAACCACCAGCCAGAGACGCCCAAATCCCCTGCCAGGTAGGCCAGAATCACATGGCGGACTCTCTGGAATCTCCCGCCGGTAGGAACCGCCTCTCAAACATACTGGAAGCACGTGCCGGACATGCCGGCACCACGTACTGGACAGACCAGAAACACCTGCCGGACCTGCCTGAACCACCTGCTGAGCACACCGGAACAACTTGCTCGACTCGCTGGAGCCACCTGCTGGACACCCCAAAATCACCAGCCAGCTATGCCAGAACCACTTGCCGTACACTCCGGAATCACCTGCTGGTTACACCAGAGCCACTTGGTGGACAATCCAGAATCACCTGCCGGACATGCCAGAACCACCTGTCACACATGCCGGAACCACGTGCCTGACACGCCGGAACCACCTCGCGGACAGACCGGAACCACCTACCAGACATGCCTGAACCACCTGCCGAGCATGCCGGAACCACCTGCCGGACACGCCAAAATCACCTGCGGGCTAGGCCAGAACCACTTGTAGGACTCTCCTGGAGCACCTGCCGGGCATGCGGGAACCACCTCTCAGACGTCCCAGAACCAGGTGCGGCACATGACGGAACCCATTACCGGACAGACCGGAACCACCTGCTGGACACGCCAGAATCACCTGCCAAGAACACCGGAACCACCTGAACAGCTCGCCAGAAACACCTGCCGGACATGCCAAAATCACCTGCCGGCTACACCAGAACCTCTTGCCGGACACTCCGGAATCACCTGCCAGACATGATGCAACCAAATGTCAGACGTGCCAGAACCACGTGCCAGAGACACCGGATGCAACTGCCGAGCATGCCGGAACCTCCTGCTCAACTCGCTGTAACCACCTGCCGGGGACGCCAAAATCACCTGTCAGCTAGGCCAGAACCACGTGGCGGACTCTATGGACTCACCCGCCGGGCATGCCGGAACCAGCTCTCAGACGTGCCAGAAGCACGTGCCGGACACGCCGGAACCACCCACTAGAGAGACCGGAACCACCTGCCAGACCCGCCTGAACCACCTGCTGAGTACGCTGGAACAACCTGCTCTACTCGCTGGAGCCACCTGCTGGACACGCCAAAATCACCTGATGGCTACGCCAGCACCACTCGGCAGACAAGCCAGAATCACCTGCAGGGTATGCCGGAACCACCTCTCAGACGTGCCAGAACCCCTTGTCGGACACTCCGGAATCACCTGTCAGGCATGCCGGAACCTCCTCTCGAACGTGCCAGAATGACGTGCCAGAGACACCGGATGCACCTGCCGAGCACGCCGGGACCTCCTGTTCGACTCGCCGGAACCACCAGCCAGAGACGCCCAAATCCCCTGCCAGGTAGGCCAGAATCACATGGCGGACTCTCTGGAATCTCCCGCCGGGAAGGTAGGAACCGCCTCTCAAACATACTGGAAGCACGTGCCGGACATGCCGGCACCACGTACTGGACAGACCAGAAACACCTGCCGGACCTGCCTGAACCACCTGCTGAGCACACCGGAACAACTTGCTCGACTCGCTGGAGCCACCTGCTGGACACCCCAAAATCACCAGCCAGCTATGCCAGAACCACTTGCCGTACACTCCGGAATCACCTGCTGGTTACACCAGAGCCACTTGGTGGACAATCCAGAATCACCTGCCGGACATGCCAGAACCACCTGTCACACATGCCGGAACCACGTGCCTGACACGCCGGAACCACCTCGCGGACAGACCGGAACCACCTACCAGACATGCCTGAACCACCTGCCGAGCATGCCGGAACCACCTGCCGGACACGCCAAAATCACCTGCGGGCTAGGCCAGAACCACTTGTAGGACTCTCCTGGAGCACCTGCCGGGCATGCGGGAACCACCTCTCAGACGTCCCAGAACCAGGTGCGGCACATGACGGAACCCATTACCGGACAGACCGGAACCACCTGCTGGACACGCCAGAATCACCTGCCAAGAACACCGGAACCACCTGAACAGCTCGCCAGAAACACCTGCCGGACATGCCAAAATCACCTGCCGGCTACACCAGAACCTCTTGCCGGACACTCCGGAATCACCTGCCAGACATGATGCAACCAAATGTCAGACGTGCCAGAACCACGTGCCAGAGACACCGGATGCAACTGCCGAGCATGCCGGAACCTCCTGCTCAACTCGCTGTAACCACCTGCCGGGGACGCCAAAATCACCTGTCAGCTAGGCCAGAACCACGTGGCGGACTCTATGGACTCACCCGCCGGGCATGCCGGAACCAGCTCTCAGACGTGCCAGAAGCACGTGCCGGACACGCCGGAACCACCCACTAGAGAGACCGGAACCACCTGCCAGACCCGCCTGAACCACCTGCTGAGTACGCTGGAACAACCTGCTCTACTCGCTGGAGCCACCTGCTGGACACGCCAAAATCACCTGATGGCTACGCCAGCACCACTCGGCAGACAAGCCAGAATCACCTGCAGGGTATGCCGGAACCACCTCTCAGACGTGCCAGAACCCCTTGTCGGACACTCCGGAATCACCTGTCAGGCATGCCGGAACCTCCTCTCGAACGTGCCAGAATGACGTGCCAGAGACACCGGATGCACCTGCCGAGCACGCCGGGACCTCCTGTTCGACTCGCCGGAACCACCAGCCAGAGACGCCCAAATCCCCTGCCAGGTAGGCCAGAATCACATGGCGGACTCTCTGGAATCTCCCGCCGGGAAGGTAGGAACCGCCTCTCAAACATACTGGAAGCACGTGCCGGACATGCCGGCACCACGTACTGGACAGACCAGAAACACCTGCCGGACCTGCCTGAACCACCTGCTGAGCACACCGGAACAACTTGCTCGACTCGCTGGAGCCACCTGCTGGACACCCCAAAATCACCAGCCAGCTATGCCAGAACCACTTGCCGTACACTCCGGAATCACCTGCTGGTTACACCAGAGCCACTTGGTGGACAATCCAGAATCACCTGCCGGACATGCCAGAACCACCTGTCACACATGCCGGAACCACGTGCCTGACACGCCGGAACCACCTCGCGGACAGACCGGAACCACCTACCAGACATGCCTGAACCACCTGCCGAGCATGCCGGAACCACCTGCCGGACACGCCAAAATCACCTGCGGGCTAGGCCAGAACCACTTGTAGGACTCTCCTGGAGCACCTGCCGGGCATGCGGGAACCACCTCTCAGACGTCCCAGAACCAGGTGCGGCACATGACGGAACCCATTACCGGACAGACCGGAACCACCTGCTGGACACGCCAGAATCACCTGCCAAGAACACCGGAACCACCTGAACAGCTCGCCAGAAACACCTGCCGGACATGCCAAAATCACCTGCCGGCTACACCAGAACCTCTTGCCGGACACTCCGGAATCACCTGCCAGACATGATGCAACCAAATGTCAGACGTGCCAGAACCACGTGCCAGAGACACCGGATGCAACTGCCGAGCATGCCGGAACCTCCTGCTCAACTCGCTGTAACCACCTGCCGGGGACGCCAAAATCACCTGTCAGCTAGGCCAGAACCACGTGGCGGACTCTATGGACTCACCCGCCGGGCATGCCGGAACCAGCTCTCAGACGTGCCAGAAGCACGTGCCGGACACGCCGGAACCACCCACTAGAGAGACCGGAACCACCTGCCAGACCCGCCTGAACCACCTGCTGAGTACGCTGGAACAACCTGCTCTACTCGCTGGAGCCACCTGCTGGACACGCCAAAATCACCTGATGGCTACGCCAGCACCACTCGGCAGACAAGCCAGAATCACCTGCAGGGTATGCCGGAACCACCTCTCAGACGTGCCAGAACCCCTTGTCGGACACTCCGGAATCACCTGTCAGGCATGCCGGAACCTCCTCTCGAACGTGCCAGAATGACGTGCCAGAGACACCGGATGCACCTGCCGAGCACGCCGGGACCTCCTGTTCGACTCGCCGGAACCACCAGCCAGAGACGCCCAAATCCCCTGCCAGGTAGGCCAGAATCACATGGCGGACTCTCTGGAATCTCCCGCCGGGAAGGTAGGAACCGCCTCTCAAACATACTGGAAGCACGTGCCGGACATGCCGGCACCACGTACTGGACAGACCAGAAACACCTGCCGGACCTGCCTGAACCACCTGCTGAGCACACCGGAACAACTTGCTCGACTCGCTGGAGCCACCTGCTGGACACCCCAAAATCACCAGCCAGCTATGCCAGAACCACTTGCCGTACACTCCGGAATCACCTGCTGGTTACACCAGAGCCACTTGGTGGACAATCCAGAATCACCTGCCGGACATGCCAGAACCACCTGTCACACATGCCGGAACCACGTGCCTGACACGCCGGAACCACCTCGCGGACAGACCGGAACCACCTACCAGACATGCCTGAACCACCTGCCGAGCATGCCGGAACCACCTGCCGGACACGCCAAAATCACCTGCGGGCTAGGCCAGAACCACTTGTAGGACTCTCCTGGAGCACCTGCCGGGCATGCGGGAACCACCTCTCAGACGTCCCAGAACCAGGTGCGGCACATGACGGAACCCATTACCGGACAGACCGGAACCACCTGCTGGACACGCCAGAATCACCTGCCAAGAACACCGGAACCACCTGAACAGCTCGCCAGAAACACCTGCCGGACATGCCAAAATCACCTGCCGGCTACACCAGAACCTCTTGCCGGACACTCCGGAATCACCTGCCAGACATGATGCAACCAAATGTCAGACGTGCCAGAACCACGTGCCAGAGACACCGGATGCAACTGCCGAGCATGCCGGAACCTCCTGCTCAACTCGCTGTAACCACCTGCCGGGGACGCCAAAATCACCTGTCAGCTAGGCCAGAACCACGTGGCGGACTCTATGGACTCACCCGCCGGGCATGCCGGAACCAGCTCTCAGACGTGCCAGAAGCACGTGCCGGACACGCCGGAACCACCCACTAGAGAGACCGGAACCACCTGCCAGACCCGCCTGAACCACCTGCTGAGTACGCTGGAACAACCTGCTCTACTCGCTGGAGCCACCTGCTGGACACGCCAAAATCACCTGATGGCTACGCCAGCACCACTCGGCAGACAAGCCAGAATCACCTGCAGGGTATGCCGGAACCACCTCTCAGACGTGCCAGAACCCCTTGTCGGACACTCCGGAATCACCTGTCAGGCATGCCGGAACCTCCTCTCGAACGTGCCAGAATGACGTGCCAGAGACACCGGATGCACCTGCCGAGCACGCCGGGACCTCCTGTTCGACTCGCCGGAACCACCAGCCAGAGACGCCCAAATCCCCTGCCAGGTAGGCCAGAATCACATGGCGGACTCTCTGGAATCTCCCGCCGGGAAGGTAGGAACCGCCTCTCAAACATACTGGAAGCACGTGCCGGACATGCCGGCACCACGTACTGGACAGACCAGAAACACCTGCCGGACCTGCCTGAACCACCTGCTGAGCACACCGGAACAACTTGCTCGACTCGCTGGAGCCACCTGCTGGACACCCCAAAATCACCAGCCAGCTATGCCAGAACCACTTGCCGTACACTCCGGAATCACCTGCTGGTTACACCAGAGCCACTTGGTGGACAATCCAGAATCACCTGCCGGACATGCCAGAACCACCTGTCACACATGCCGGAACCACGTGCCTGACACGCCGGAACCACCTCGCGGACAGACCGGAACCACCTACCAGACATGCCTGAACCACCTGCCGAGCATGCCGGAACCACCTGCCGGACACGCCAAAATCACCTGCGGGCTAGGCCAGAACCACTTGTAGGACTCTCCTGGAGCACCTGCCGGGCATGCGGGAACCACCTCTCAGACGTCCCAGAACCAGGTGCGGCACATGACGGAACCCATTACCGGACAGACCGGAACCACCTGCTGGACACGCCAGAATCACCTGCCAAGAACACCGGAACCACCTGAACAGCTCGCCAGAAACACCTGCCGGACATGCCAAAATCACCTGCCGGCTACACCAGAACCTCTTGCCGGACACTCCGGAATCACCTGCCAGACATGATGCAACCAAATGTCAGACGTGCCAGAACCACGTGCCAGAGACACCGGATGCAACTGCCGAGCATGCCGGAACCTCCTGCTCAACTCGCTGTAACCACCTGCCGGGGACGCCAAAATCACCTGTCAGCTAGGCCAGAACCACGTGGCGGACTCTATGGACTCACCCGCCGGGCATGCCGGAACCAGCTCTCAGACGTGCCAGAAGCACGTGCCGGACACGCCGGAACCACCCACTAGAGAGACCGGAACCACCTGCCAGACCCGCCTGAACCACCTGCTGAGTACGCTGGAACAACCTGCTCTACTCGCTGGAGCCACCTGCTGGACACGCCAAAATCACCTGATGGCTACGCCAGCACCACTCGGCAGACAAGCCAGAATCACCTGCAGGGTATGCCGGAACCACCTCTCAGACGTGCCAGAACCCCTTGTCGGACACTCCGGAATCACCTGTCAGGCATGCCGGAACCTCCTCTCGAACGTGCCAGAATGACGTGCCAGAGACACCGGATGCACCTGCCGAGCACGCCGGGACCTCCTGTTCGACTCGCCGGAACCACCAGCCAGAGACGCCCAAATCCCCTGCCAGGTAGGCCAGAATCACATGGCGGACTCTCTGGAATCTCCCGCCGGGAAGGTAGGAACCGCCTCTCAAACATACTGGAAGCACGTGCCGGACATGCCGGCACCACGTACTGGACAGACCAGAAACACCTGCCGGACCTGCCTGAACCACCTGCTGAGCACACCGGAACAACTTGCTCGACTCGCTGGAGCCACCTGCTGGACACCCCAAAATCACCAGCCAGCTATGCCAGAACCACTTGCCGTACACTCCGGAATCACCTGCTGGTTACACCAGAGCCACTTGGTGGACAATCCAGAATCACCTGCCGGACATGCCAGAACCACCTGTCACACATGCCGGAACCACGTGCCTGACACGCCGGAACCACCTCGCGGACAGACCGGAACCACCTACCAGACATGCCTGAACCACCTGCCGAGCATGCCGGAACCACCTGCCGGACACGCCAAAATCACCTGCGGGCTAGGCCAGAACCACTTGTAGGACTCTCCTGGAGCACCTGCCGGGCATGCGGGAACCACCTCTCAGACGTCCCAGAACCACGTGCGGCACATGACGGAACCCATTACCGGACAGACCGGAACCACCTGCTGGACACGCCAGAATCACCTGCCAAGAACACCGGAACCACCTGAACAGCTCGCCAGAAACACCTGCCGGACATGCCAAAATCACCTGCCGGCTACACCAGAACCTCTTGCCGGACACTCCGGAATCACCTGCCAGACATGATGCAACCAAATGTCAGACGTGCCAGAACCACGTGCCAGAGACACCGGATGCAACTGCCGAGCATGCCGGAACCTCCTGCTCAACTCGCTGTAACCACCTGCCGGGGACGCCAAAATCACCTGTCAGCTAGGCCAGAACCACGTGGCGGACTCTATGGACTCACCCGCCGGGCATGCCGGAACCAGCTCTCAGACGTGCCAGAAGCACGTGCCGGACACGCCGGAACCACCCACTAGAGAGACCGGAACCACCTGCCAGACCCGCCTGAACCACCTGCTGAGTACGCTGGAACAACCTGCTCTACTCGCTGGAGCCACCTGCTGGACACGCCAAAATCACCTGATGGCTACGCCAGCACCACTCGGCAGACAAGCCAGAATCACCTGCAGGGTATGCCGGAACCACCTCTCAGACGTGCCAGAACCCCTTGTCGGACACTCCGGAATCACCTGTCAGGCATGCCGGAACCTCCTCTCGAACGTGCCAGAATGACGTGCCAGAGACACCGGATGCACCTGCCGAGCACGCCGGGACCTCCTGTTCGACTCGCCGGAACCACCAGCCAGAGACGCCCAAATCCCCTGCCAGGTAGGCCAGAATCACATGGCGGACTCTCTGGAATCTCCCGCCGGGAAGGTAGGAACCGCCTCTCAAACATACTGGAAGCACGTGCCGGACATGCCGGCACCACGTACTGGACAGACCAGAAACACCTGCCGGACCTGCCTGAACCACCTGCTGAGCACACCGGAACAACTTGCTCGACTCGCTGGAGCCACCTGCTGGACACCCCAAAATCACCAGCCAGCTATG
This sequence comes from Equus asinus, assembly GCF_041296235.1. NCBI lineage: Eukaryota > Metazoa > Chordata > Mammalia > Perissodactyla > Equidae > Equus > Equus asinus. The sequence goes on from NW_027224739.1 coordinate 99,447, forward strand.
CCAGAACCACTTGCCGTACACTCCGGAATCACCTGCTGGTTACACCAGAGCCACTTGGTGGACAATCCAGAATCACCTGCCGGACATGCCAGAACCACCTGTCACACATGCCGGAACCACGTGCCTGACACGCCGGAACCACCTCGCGGACAGACCGGAACCACCTACCAGACATGCCTGAACCACCTGCCGAGCATGCCGGAACCACCTGCCGGACACGCCAAAATCACCTGCGGGCTAGGCCAGAACCACTTGTAGGACTCTCCTGGAGCACCTGCCGGGCATGCGGGAACCACCTCTCAGACGTCCCAGAACCAGGTGCGGCACATGACGGAACCCATTACCGGACAGACCGGAACCACCTGCTGGACACGCCAGAATCACCTGCCAAGAACACCGGAACCACCTGAACAGCTCGCCAGAAACACCTGCCGGACATGCCAAAATCACCTGCCGGCTACACCAGAACCTCTTGCCGGACACTCCGGAATCACCTGCCAGACATGATGCAACCAAATGTCAGACGTGCCAGAACCACGTGCCAGAGACACCGGATGCAACTGCCGAGCATGCCGGAACCTCCTGCTCAACTCGCTGTAACCACCTGCCGGGGACGCCAAAATCACCTGTCAGCTAGGCCAGAACCACGTGGCGGACTCTATGGACTCACCCGCCGGGCATGCCGGAACCAGCTCTCAGACGTGCCAGAAGCACGTGCCGGACACGCCGGAACCACCCACTAGAGAGACCGGAACCACCTGCCAGACCCGCCTGAACCACCTGCTGAGTACGCTGGAACAACCTGCTCTACTCGCTGGAGCCACCTGCTGGACACGCCAAAATCACCTGATGGCTACGCCAGCACCACTCGGCAGACAAGCCAGAATCACCTGCAGGGTATGCCGGAACCACCTCTCAGACGTGCCAGAACCCCTTGTCGGACACTCCGGAATCACCTGTCAGGCATGCCGGAACCTCCTCTCGAACGTGCCAGAATGACGTGCCAGAGACACCGGATGCACCTGCCGAGCACGCCGGGACCTCCTGTTCGACTCGCCGGAACCACCAGCCAGAGACGCCCAAATCCCCTGCCAGGTAGGCCAGAATCACATGGCGGACTCTCTGGAATCTCCCGCCGGGAAGGTAGGAACCGCCTCTCAAACATACTGGAAGCACGTGCCGGACATGCCGGCACCACGTACTGGACAGACCAGAAACACCTGCCGGACCTGCCTGAACCACCTGCTGAGCACACCGGAACAACTTGCTCGACTCGCTGGAGCCACCTGCTGGACACCCCAAAATCACCAGCCAGCTATGCCAGAACCACTTGCCGTACACTCCGGAATCACCTGCTGGTTACACCAGAGCCACTTGGTGGACAATCCAGAATCACCTGCCGGACATGCCAGAACCACCTGTCACACATGCCGGAACCACGTGCCTGACACGCCGGAACCACCTCGCGGACAGACCGGAACCACCTACCAGACATGCCTGAACCACCTGCCGAGCATGCCGGAACCACCTGCCGGACACGCCAAAATCACCTGCGGGCTAGGCCAGAACCACTTGTAGGACTCTCCTGGAGCACCTGCCGGGCATGCGGGAACCACCTCTCAGACGTCCCAGAACCAGGTGCGGCACATGACGGAACCCATTACCGGACAGACCGGAACCACCTGCTGGACACGCCAGAATCACCTGCCAAGAACACCGGAACCACCTGAACAGCTCGCCAGAAACACCTGCCGGACATGCCAAAATCACCTGCCGGCTACACCAGAACCTCTTGCCGGACACTCCGGAATCACCTGCCAGACATGATGCAACCAAATGTCAGACGTGCCAGAACCACGTGCCAGAGACACCGGATGCAACTGCCGAGCATGCCGGAACCTCCTGCTCAACTCGCTGTAACCACCTGCCGGGGACGCCAAAATCACCTGTCAGCTAGGCCAGAACCACGTGGCGGACTCTATGGACTCACCCGCCGGGCATGCCGGAACCAGCTCTCAGACGTGCCAGAAGCACGTGCCGGACACGCCGGAACCACCCACTAGAGAGACCGGAACCACCTGCCAGACCCGCCTGAACCACCTGCTGAGTACGCTGGAACAACCTGCTCTACTCGCTGGAGCCACCTGCTGGACACGCCAAAATCACCTGATGGCTACGCCAGCACCACTCGGCAGACAAGCCAGAATCACCTGCAGGGTATGCCGGAACCACCTCTCAGACGTGCCAGAACCCCTTGTCGGACACTCCGGAATCACCTGTCAGGCATGCCGGAACCTCCTCTCGAACGTGCCAGAATGACGTGCCAGAGACACCGGATGCACCTGCCGAGCACGCCGGGACCTCCTGTTCGACTCGCCGGAACCACCAGCCAGAGACGCCCAAATCCCCTGCCAGGTAGGCCAGAATCACATGGCGGACTCTCTGGAATCTCCCGCCGGGAAGGTAGGAACCGCCTCTCAAACATACTGGAAGCACGTGCCGGACATGCCGGCACCACGTACTGGACAGACCAGAAACACCTGCCGGACCTGCCTGAACCACCTGCTGAGCACACCGGAACAACTTGCTCGACTCGCTGGAGCCACCTGCTGGACACCCCAAAATCACCAGCCAGCTATGCCAGAACCACTTGCCGTACACTCCGGAATCACCTGCTGGTTACACCAGAGCCACTTGGTGGACAATCCAGAATCACCTGCCGGACATGCCAGAACCACCTGTCACACATGCCGGAACCACGTGCCTGACACGCCGGAACCACCTCGCGGACAGACCGGAACCACCTACCAGACATGCCTGAACCACCTGCCGAGCATGCCGGAACCACCTGCCGGACACGCCAAAATCACCTGCGGGCTAGGCCAGAACCACTTGTAGGACTCTCCTGGAGCACCTGCCGGGCATGCGGGAACCACCTCTCAGACGTCCCAGAACCAGGTGCGGCACATGACGGAACCCATTACCGGACAGACCGGAACCACCTGCTGGACACGCCAGAATCACCTGCCAAGAACACCGGAACCACCTGAACAGCTCGCCAGAAACACCTGCCGGACATGCCAAAATCACCTGCCGGCTACACCAGAACCTCTTGCCGGACACTCCGGAATCACCTGCCAGACATGATGCAACCAAATGTCAGACGTGCCAGAACCACGTGCCAGAGACACCGGATGCAACTGCCGAGCATGCCGGAACCTCCTGCTCAACTCGCTGTAACCACCTGCCGGGGACGCCAAAATCACCTGTCAGCTAGGCCAGAACCACGTGGCGGACTCTATGGACTCACCCGCCGGGCATGCCGGAACCAGCTCTCAGACGTGCCAGAAGCACGTGCCGGACACGCCGGAACCACCCACTAGAGAGACCGGAACCACCTGCCAGACCCGCCTGAACCACCTGCTGAGTACGCTGGAACAACCTGCTCTACTCGCTGGAGCCACCTGCTGGACACGCCAAAATCACCTGATGGCTACGCCAGCACCACTCGGCAGACAAGCCAGAATCACCTGCAGGGTATGCCGGAACCACCTCTCAGACGTGCCAGAACCCCTTGTCGGACACTCCGGAATCACCTGTCAGGCATGCCGGAACCTCCTCTCGAACGTGCCAGAATGACGTGCCAGAGACACCGGATGCACCTGCCGAGCACGCCGGGACCTCCTGTTCGACTCGCCGGAACCACCAGCCAGAGACGCCCAAATCCCCTGCCAGGTAGGCCAGAATCACATGGCGGACTCTCTGGAATCTCCCGCCGGGAAGGTAGGAACCGCCTCTCAAACATACTGGAAGCACGTGCCGGACATGCCGGCACCACGTACTGGACAGACCAGAAACACCTGCCGGACCTGCCTGAACCACCTGCTGAGCACACCGGAACAACTTGCTCGACTCGCTGGAGCCACCTGCTGGACACCCCAAAATCACCAGCCAGCTATGCCAGAACCACTTGCCGTACACTCCGGAATCACCTGCTGGTTACACCAGAGCCACTTGGTGGACAATCCAGAATCACCTGCCGGACATGCCAGAACCACCTGTCACACATGCCGGAACCACGTGCCTGACACGCCGGAACCACCTCGCGGACAGACCGGAACCACCTACCAGACATGCCTGAACCACCTGCCGAGCATGCCGGAACCACCTGCCGGACACGCCAAAATCACCTGCGGGCTAGGCCAGAACCACTTGTAGGACTCTCCTGGAGCACCTGCCGGGCATGCGGGAACCACCTCTCAGACGTCCCAGAACCACGTGCGGCACATGACGGAACCCATTACCGGACAGACCGGAACCACCTGCTGGACACGCCAGAATCACCTGCCAAGAACACCGGAACCACCTGAACAGCTCGCCAGAAACACCTGCCGGACATGCCAAAATCACCTGCCGGCTACACCAGAACCTCTTGCCGGACACTCCGGAATCACCTGCCAGACATGATGCAACCAAATGTCAGACGTGCCAGAACCACGTGCCAGAGACACCGGATGCAACTGCCGAGCATGCCGGAACCTCCTGCTCAACTCGCTGTAACCACCTGCCGGGGACGCCAAAATCACCTGTCAGCTAGGCCAGAACCACGTGGCGGACTCTATGGACTCACCCGCCGGGCATGCCGGAACCAGCTCTCAGACGTGCCAGAAGCACGTGCCGGACACGCCGGAACCACCCACTAGAGAGACCGGAACCACCTGCCAGACCCGCCTGAACCACCTGCTGAGTACGCTGGAACAACCTGCTCTACTCGCTGGAGCCACCTGCTGGACACGCCAAAATCACCTGATGGCTACGCCAGCACCACTCGGCAGACAAGCCAGAATCACCTGCAGGGTATGCCGGAACCACCTCTCAGACGTGCCAGAACCCCTTGTCGGACACTCCGGAATCACCTGTCAGGCATGCCGGAACCTCCTCTCGAACGTGCCAGAATGACGTGCCAGAGACACCGGATGCACCTGCCGAGCACGCCGGGACCTCCTGTTCGACTCGCCGGAACCACCAGCCAGAGACGCCCAAATCCCCTGCCAGGTAGGCCAGAATCACATGGCGGACTCTCTGGAATCTCCCGCCGGGAAGGTAGGAACCGCCTCTCAAACATACTGGAAGCACGTGCCGGACATGCCGGCACCACGTACTGGACAGACCAGAAACACCTGCCGGACCTGCCTGAACCACCTGCTGAGCACACCGGAACAACTTGCTCGACTCGCTGGAGCCACCTGCTGGACACCCCAAAATCACCAGCCAGCTATGCCAGAACCACTTGCCGTACACTCCGGAATCACCTGCTGGTTACACCAGAGCCACTTGGTGGACAATCCAGAATCACCTGCCGGACATGCCAGAACCACCTGTCACACATGCCGGAACCACGTGCCTGACACGCCGGAACCACCTCGCGGACAGACCGGAACCACCTACCAGACATGCCTGAACCACCTGCCGAGCATGCCGGAACCACCTGCCGGACACGCCAAAATCACCTGCGGGCTAGGCCAGAACCACTTGTAGGACTCTCCTGGAGCACCTGCCGGGCATGCGGGAACCACCTCTCAGACGTCCCAGAACCAGGTGCGGCACATGACGGAACCCATTACCGGACAGACCGGAACCACCTGCTGGACACGCCAGAATCACCTGCCAAGAACACCGGAACCACCTGAACAGCTCGCCAGAAACACCTGCCGGACATGCCAAAATCACCTGCCGGCTACACCAGAACCTCTTGCCGGACACTCCGGAATCACCTGCCAGACATGATGCAACCAAATGTCAGACGTGCCAGAACCACGTGCCAGAGACACCGGATGCAACTGCCGAGCATGCCGGAACCTCCTGCTCAACTCGCTGTAACCACCTGCCGGGGACGCCAAAATCACCTGTCAGCTAGGCCAGAACCACGTGGCGGACTCTATGGACTCACCCGCCGGGCATGCCGGAACCAGCTCTCAGACGTGCCAGAAGCACGTGCCGGACACGCCGGAACCACCCACTAGAGAGACCGGAACCACCTGCCAGACCCGCCTGAACCACCTGCTGAGTACGCTGGAACAACCTGCTCTACTCGCTGGAGCCACCTGCTGGACACGCCAAAATCACCTGATGGCTACGCCAGCACCACTCGGCAGACAAGCCAGAATCACCTGCAGGGTATGCCGGAACCACCTCTCAGACGTGCCAGAACCCCTTGTCGGACACTCCGGAATCACCTGTCAGGCATGCCGGAACCTCCTCTCGAACGTGCCAGAATGACGTGCCAGAGACACCGGATGCACCTGCCGAGCACGCCGGGACCTCCTGTTCGACTCGCCGGAACCACCAGCCAGAGACGCCCAAATCCCCTGCCAGGTAGGCCAGAATCACATGGCGGACTCTCTGGAATCTCCCGCCGGGAAGGTAGGAACCGCCTCTCAAACATACTGGAAGCACGTGCCGGACATGCCGGCACCACGTACTGGACAGACCAGAAACACCTGCCGGACCTGCCTGAACCACCTGCTGAGCACACCGGAACAACTTGCTCGACTCGCTGGAGCCACCTGCTGGACACCCCAAAATCACCAGCCAGCTATGCCAGAACCACTTGCCGTACACTCCGGAATCACCTGCTGGTTACACCAGAGCCACTTGGTGGACAATCCAGAATCACCTGCCGGACATGCCAGAACCACCTGTCACACATGCCGGAACCACGTGCCTGACACGCCGGAACCACCTCGCGGACAGACCGGAACCACCTACCAGACATGCCTGAACCACCTGCCGAGCATGCCGGAACCACCTGCCGGACACGCCAAAATCACCTGCGGGCTAGGCCAGAACCACTTGTAGGACTCTCCTGGAGCACCTGCCGGGCATGCGGGAACCACCTCTCAGACGTCCCAGAACCAGGTGCGGCACATGACGGAACCCATTACCGGACAGACCGGAACCACCTGCTGGACACGCCAGAATCACCTGCCAAGAACACCGGAACCACCTGAACAGCTCGCCAGAAACACCTGCCGGACATGCCAAAATCACCTGCCGGCTACACCAGAACCTCTTGCCGGACACTCCGGAATCACCTGCCAGACATGATGCAACCAAATGTCAGACGTGCCAGAACCACGTGCCAGAGACACCGGATGCAACTGCCGAGCATGCCGGAACCTCCTGCTCAACTCGCTGTAACCACCTGCCGGGGACGCCAAAATCACCTGTCAGCTAGGCCAGAACCACGTGGCGGACTCTATGGACTCACCCGCCGGGCATGCCGGAACCAGCTCTCAGACGTGCCAGAAGCACGTGCCGGACACGCCGGAACCACCCACTAGAGAGACCGGAACCACCTGCCAGACCCGCCTGAACCACCTGCTGAGTACGCTGGAACAACCTGCTCTACTCGCTGGAGCCACCTGCTGGACACGCCAAAATCACCTGATGGCTACGCCAGCACCACTCGGCAGACAAGCCAGAATCACCTGCAGGGTATGCCGGAACCACCTCTCAGACGTGCCAGAACCCCTTGTCGGACACTCCGGAATCACCTGTCAGGCATGCCGGAACCTCCTCTCGAACGTGCCAGAATGACGTGCCAGAGACACCGGATGCACCTGCCGAGCACGCCGGGACCTCCTGTTCGACTCGCCGGAACCACCAGCCAGAGACGCCCAAATCCCCTGCCAGGTAGGCCAGAATCACATGGCGGACTCTCTGGAATCTCCCGCCGGGAAGGTAGGAACCGCCTCTCAAACATACTGGAAGCACGTGCCGGACATGCCGGCACCACGTACTGGACAGACCAGAAACACCTGCCGGACCTGCCTGAACCACCTGCTGAGCACACCGGAACAACTTGCTCGACTCGCTGGAGCCACCTGCTGGACACCCCAAAATCACCAGCCAGCTATGCCAGAACCACTTGCCGTACACTCCGGAATCACCTGCTGGTTACACCAGAGCCACTTGGTGGACAATCCAGAATCACCTGCCGGACATGCCAGAACCACCTGTCACACATGCCGGAACCACGTGCCTGACACGCCGGAACCACCTCGCGGACAGACCGGAACCACCTACCAGACATGCCTGAACCACCTGCCGAGCATGCCGGAACCACCTGCCGGACACGCCAAAATCACCTGCGGGCTAGGCCAGAACCACTTGTAGGACTCTCCTGGAGCACCTGCCGGGCATGCGGGAACCACCTCTCAGACGTCCCAGAACCAGGTGCGGCACATGACGGAACCCATTACCGGACAGACCGGAACCACCTGCTGGACACGCCAGAATCACCTGCCAAGAACACCGGAACCACCTGAACAGCTCGCCAGAAACACCTGCCGGACATGCCAAAATCACCTGCCGGCTACACCAGAACCTCTTGCCGGACACTCCGGAATCACCTGCCAGACATGATGCAACCAAATGTCAGACGTGCCAGAACCACGTGCCAGAGACACCGGATGCAACTGCCGAGCATGCCGGAACCTCCTGCTCAACTCGCTGTAACCACCTGCCGGGGACGCCAAAATCACCTGTCAGCTAGGCCAGAACCACGTGGCGGACTCTATGGACTCACCCGCCGGGCATGCCGGAACCAGCTCTCAGACGTGCCAGAAGCACGTGCCGGACACGCCGGAACCACCCACTAGAGAGACCGGAACCACCTGCCAGACCCGCCTGAACCACCTGCTGAGTACGCTGGAACAACCTGCTCTACTCGCTGGAGCCACCTGCTGGACACGCCAAAATCACCTGATGGCTACGCCAGCACCACTCGGCAGACAAGCCAGAATCACCTGCAGGGTATGCCGGAACCACCTCTCAGACGTGCCAGAACCCCTTGTCGGACACTCCGGAATCACCTGTCAGGCATGCCGGAACCTCCTCTCGAACGTGCCAGAATGACGTGCCAGAGACACCGGATGCACCTGCCGAGCACGCCGGGACCTCCTGTTCGACTCGCCGGAACCACCAGCCAGAGACGCCCAAATCCCCTGCCAGGTAGGCCAGAATCACATGGCGGACTCTCTGGAATCTCCCGCCGGGAAGGTAGGAACCGCCTCTCAAACATACTGGAAGCACGTGCCGGACATGCCGGCACCACGTACTGGACAGACCAGAAACACCTGCCGGACCTGCCTGAACCACCTGCTGAGCACACCGGAACAACTTGCTCGACTCGCTGGAGCCACCTGCTGGACACCCCAAAATCACCAGCCAGCTATGCCAGAACCACTTGCCGTACACTCCGGAATCACCTGCTGGTTACACCAGAGCCACTTGGTGGACAATCCAGAATCACCTGCCGGACATGCCAGAACCACCTGTCACACATGCCGGAACCACGTGCCTGACACGCCGGAACCACCTCGCGGACAGACCGGAACCACCTACCAGACATGCCTGAACCACCTGCCGAGCATGCCGGAACCACCTGCCGGACACGCCAAAATCACCTGCGGGCTAGGCCAGAACCACTTGTAGGACTCTCCTGGAGCACCTGCCGGGCATGCGGGAACCACCTCTCAGACGTCCCAGAACCACGTGCGGCACATGACGGAACCCATTACCGGACAGACCGGAACCACCTGCTGGACACGCCAGAATCACCTGCCAAGAACACCGGAACCACCTGAACAGCTCGCCAGAAACACCTGCCGGACATGCCAAAATCACCTGCCGGCTACACCAGAACCTCTTGCCGGACACTCCGGAATCACCTGCCAGACATGATGCAACCAAATGTCAGACGTGCCAGAACCACGTGCCAGAGACACCGGATGCAACTGCCGAGCATGCCGGAACCTCCTGCTCAACTCGCTGTAACCACCTGCCGGGGACGCCAAAATCACCTGTCAGCTAGGCCAGAACCACGTGGCGGACTCTATGGACTCACCCGCCGGGCATGCCGGAACCAGCTCTCAGACGTGCCAGAAGCACGTGCCGGACACGCCGGAACCACCCACTAGAGAGACCGGAACCACCTGCCAGACCCGCCTGAACCACCTGCTGAGTACGCTGGAACAACCTGCTCTACTCGCTGGAGCCACCTGCTGGACACGCCAAAATCACCTGATGGCTACGCCAGCACCACTCGGCAGACAAGCCAGAATCACCTGCAGGGTATGCCGGAACCACCTCTCAGACGTGCCAGAACCCCTTGTCGGACACTCCGGAATCACCTGTCAGGCATGCCGGAACCTCCTCTCGAACGTGCCAGAATGACGTGCCAGAGACACCGGATGCACCTGCCGAGCACGCCGGGACCTCCTGTTCGACTCGCCGGAACCACCAGCCAGAGACGCCCAAATCCCCTGCCAGGTAGGCCAGAATCACATGGCGGACTCTCTGGAATCTCCCGCCGGGAAGGTAGGAACCGCCTCTCAAACATACTGGAAGCACGTGCCGGACATGCCGGCACCACGTACTGGACAGACCAGAAACACCTGCCGGACCTGCCTGAACCACCTGCTGAGCACACCGGAACAACTTGCTCGACTCGCTGGAGCCACCTGCTGGACACCCCAAAATCACCAGCCAGCTATGCCAGAACCACTTGCCGTACACTCCGGAATCACCTGCTGGTTACACCAGAGCCACTTGGTGGACAATCCAGAATCACCTGCCGGACATGCCAGAACCACCTGTCACACATGCCGGAACCACGTGCCTGACACGCCGGAACCACCTCGCGGACAGACCGGAACCACCTACCAGACATGCCTGAACCACCTGCCGAGCATGCCGGAACCACCTGCCGGACACGCCAAAATCACCTGCGGGCTAGGCCAGAACCACTTGTAGGACTCTCCTGGAGCACCTGCCGGGCATGCGGGAACCACCTCTCAGACGTCCCAGAACCACGTGCGGCACATGACGGAACCCATTACCGGACAGACCGGAACCACCTGCTGGACACGCCAGAATCACCTGCCAAGAACACCGGAACCACCTGAACAGCTCGCCAGAAACACCTGCCGGACATGCCAAAATCACCTGCCGGCTACACCAGAACCTCTTGCCGGACACTCCGGAATCACCTGCCAGACATGATGCAACCAAATGTCAGACGTGCCAGAACCACGTGCCAGAGACACCGGATGCAACTGCCGAGGATGACGGAACCTCCTGCTCAACTCGCTGTAACCACCTGCCGGGGACGCCAAAATCACCTGTCAGCTAGGCCAGAACCACGTGGCGGACTCTATGGAATCACCCGCCGGGCATGCCGGAACCAGCTCTCAGACGTGCCAGAAGCACGTGCCGGACACGCCGGAACCACCCACTAGAGAGACCGGAACCACCTGCCAGACCCGCCTGAACCACCTGCTGAGTACGCTGGAACAACCTGCTCTACTCGCTGGAGCCACCTGCTGGACACGCCAAAATCACCTGATGGCTACGCCAGCACCACTCGGCAGACAAGCCAGAATCACCTGCAGGGTATGCCGGAACCACCTCTCAGACGTGCCAGAACCCCTTGTCGGACACTCCGGAATCACCTGTCAGGCATGCCGGAACCTCCTCTCGAACGTGCCAGAATGACGTGCCAGAGACACCGGATGCACCTGCCGAGCACGCCGGGACCTCCTGTTCGACTCGCCGGAACCACCAGCCAGAGACGCCCAAATCCCCTGCCAGGTAGGCCAGAATCACATGGCGGACTCTCTGGAATCTCCCGCCGGGAAGGTAGGAACCGCCTCTCAAACATACTGGAAGCACGTGCCGGACATGCCGGCACCACGTACTGGACAGACCAGAAACACCTGCCGGACCTGCCTGAACCACCTGCTGAGCACACCGGAACAACTTGCTCGACTCGCTGGAGCCACCTGCTGGACACCCCAAAATCACCAGCCAGCTATGCCAGAACCACTTGCCGTACACTCCGGAATCACCTGCTGGTTACACCAGAGCCACTTGGTGGACAATCCAGAATCACCTGCCGGACATGCCAGAACCACCTGTCACACATGCCGGAACCACGTGCCTGACACGCCGGAACCACCTCGCGGACAGACCGGAACCACCTACCAGACATGCCTGAACCACCTGCCGAGCATGCCGGAACCACCTGCCGGACACGCCAAAATCACCTGCGGGCTAGGCCAGAACCACTTGTAGGACTCTCCTGGAGCACCTGCCGGGCATGCGGGAACCACCTCTCAGACGTCCCAGAACCAGGTGCGGCACATGACGGAACCCATTACCGGACAGACCGGAACCACCTGCTGGACACGCCAGAATCACCTGCCAAGAACACCGGAACCACCTGAACAGCTCGCCAGAAACACCTGCCGGACATGCCAAAATCACCTGCCGGCTACACCAGAACCTCTTGCCGGACACTCCGGAATCACCTGCCAGACATGATGCAACCAAATGTCAGACGTGCCAGAACCACGTGCCAGAGACACCGGATGCAACTGCCGAGCATGCCGGAACCTCCTGCTCAACTCGCTGTAACCACCTGCCGGGGACGCCAAAATCACCTGTCAGCTAGGCCAGAACCACGTGGCGGACTCTATGGACTCACCCGCCGGGCATGCCGGAACCAGCTCTCAGACGTGCCAGAAGCACGTGCCGGACACGCCGGAACCACCCACTAGAGAGACCGGAACCACCTGCCAGACCCGCCTGAACCACCTGCTGAGTACGCTGGAACAACCTGCTCTACTCGCTGGAGCCACCTGCTGGACACGCCAAAATCACCTGATGGCTACGCCAGCACCACTCGGCAGACAAGCCAGAATCACCTGCAGGGTATGCCGGAACCACCTCTCAGACGTGCCAGAACCCCTTGTCGGACACTCCGGAATCACCTGTCAGGCATGCCGGAACCTCCTCTCGAACGTGCCAGAATGACGTGCCAGAGACACCGGATGCACCTGCCGAGCACGCCGGGACCTCCTGTTCGACTCGCCGGAACCACCAGCCAGAGACGCCCAAATCCCCTGCCAGGTAGGCCAGAATCACATGGCGGACTCTCTGGAATCTCCCGCCGGGAAGGTAGGAACCGCCTCTCAAACATACTGGAAGCACGTGCCGGACATGCCGGCACCACGTACTGGACAGACCAGAAACACCTGCCGGACCTGCCTGAACCACCTGCTGAGCACACCGGAACAACTTGCTCGACTCGCTGGAGCCACCTGCTGGACACCCCAAAATCACCAGCCAGCTATGCCAGAACCACTTGCCGTACACTCCGGAATCACCTGCTGGTTACACCAGAGCCACTTGGTGGACAATCCAGAATCACCTGCCGGACATGCCAGAACCACCTGTCACACATGCCGGAACCACGTGCCTGACACGCCGGAACCACCTCGCGGACAGACCGGAACCACCTACCAGACATGCCTGAACCACCTGCCGAGCATGCCGGAACCACCTGCCGGACACGCCAAAATCACCTGCGGGCTAGGCCAGAACCACTTGTAGGACTCTCCTGGAGCACCTGCCGGGCATGCGGGAACCACCTCTCAGACGTCCCAGAACCACGTGCGGCACATGACGGAACCCATTACCGGACAGACCGGAACCACCTGCTGGACACGCCAGAATCACCTGCCAAGAACACCGGAACCACCTGAACAGCTCGCCAGAAACACCTGCCGGACATGCCAAAATCACCTGCCGGCTACACCAGAACCTCTTGCCGGACACTCCGGAATCACCTGCCAGACATGATGCAACCAAATGTCAGACGTGCCAGAACCACGTGCCAGAGACACCGGATGCAACTGCCGAGGATGACGGAACCTCCTGCTCAACTCGCTGTAACCACCTGCCGGGGACGCCAAAATCACCTGTCAGCTAGGCCAGAACCACGTGGCGGACTCTATGGAATCACCCGCCGGGCATGCCGGAACCAGCTCTCAGACGTGCCAGAAGCACGTGCCGGACACGCCGGAACCACCCACTAGAGAGACCGGAACCACCTGCCAGACCCGCCTGAACCACCTGCTGAGTACGCTGGAACAACCTGCTCTACTCGCTGGAGCCACCTGCTGGACACGCCAAAATCACCTGATGGCTACGCCAGCACCACTCGGCAGACAAGCCAGAATCACCTGCAGGGTATGCCGGAACCACCTCTCAGACGTGCCAGAACCCCTTGTCGGACACTCCGGAATCACCTGTCAGGCATGCCGGAACCTCCTCTCGAACGTGCCAGAATGACGTGCCAGAGACACCGGATGCACCTGCCGAGCACGCCGGGACCTCCTGTTCGACTCGCCGGAACCACCAGCCAGAGACGCCCAAATCCCCTGCCAGGTAGGCCAGAATCACATGGCGGACTCTCTGGAATCTCCCGCCGGGAAGGTAGGAACCGCCTCTCAAACATACTGGAAGCACGTGCCGGACATGCCGGCACCACGTACTGGACAGACCAGAAACACCTGCCGGACCTGCCTGAACCACCTGCTGAGCACACCGGAACAACTTGCTCGACTCGCTGGAGCCACCTGCTGGACACCCCAAAATCACCAGCCAGCTATGCCAGAACCACTTGCCGTACACTCCGGAATCACCTGCTGGTTACACCAGAGCCACTTGGTGGACAATCCAGAATCACCTGCCGGACATGCCAGAACCACCTGTCACACATGCCGGAACCACGTGCCTGACACGCCGGAACCACCTCGCGGACAGACCGGAACCACCTACCAGACATGCCTGAACCACCTGCCGAGCATGCCGGAACCACCTGCCGGACACGCCAAAATCACCTGCGGGCTAGGCCAGAACCACTTGTAGGACTCTCCTGGAGCACCTGCCGGGCATGCGGGAACCACCTCTCAGACGTCCCAGAACCACGTGCGGCACATGACGGAACCCATTACCGGACAGACCGGAACCACCTGCTGGACACGCCAGAATCACCTGCCAAGAACACCGGAACCACCTGAACAGCTCGCCAGAAACACCTGCCGGACATGCCAAAATCACCTGCCGGCTACACCAGAACCTCTTGCCGGACACTCCGGAATCACCTGCCAGACATGATGCAACCAAATGTCAGACGTGCCAGAACCACGTGCCAGAGACACCGGATGCAACTGCCGAGCATGCCGGAACCTCCTGCTCAACTCGCTGTAACCACCTGCCGGGGACGCCAAAATCACCTGTCAGCTAGGCCAGAACCACGTGGCGGACTCTATGGACTCACCCGCCGGGCATGCCGGAACCAGCTCTCAGACGTGCCAGAAGCACGTGCCGGACACGCCGGAACCACCCACTAGAGAGACCGGAACCACCTGCCAGACCCGCCTGAACCACCTGCTGAGTACGCTGGAACAACCTGCTCTACTCGCTGGAGCCACCTGCTGGACACGCCAAAATCACCTGATGGCTACGCCAGCACCACTCGGCAGACAAGCCAGAATCACCTGCAGGGTATGCCGGAACCACCTCTCAGACGTGCCAGAACCCCTTGTCGGACACTCCGGAATCACCTGTCAGGCATGCCGGAACCTCCTCTCGAACGTGCCAGAATGACGTGCCAGAGACACCGGATGCACCTGCCGAGCACGCCGGGACCTCCTGTTCGACTCGCCGGAACCACCAGCCAGAGACGCCCAAATCCCCTGCCAGGTAGGCCAGAATCACATGGCGGACTCTCTGGAATCTCCCGCCGGGAAGGTAGGAACCGCCTCTCAAACATACTGGAAGCACGTGCCGGACATGCCGGCACCACGTACTGGACAGACCAGAAACACCTGCCGGACCTGCCTGAACCACCTGCTGAGCACACCGGAACAACTTGCTCGACTCGCTGGAGCCACCTGCTGGACACCCCAAAATCACCAGCCAGCTATGCCAGAACCACTTGCCGTACACTCCGGAATCACCTGCTGGTTACACCAGAGCCACTTGGTGGACAATCCAGAATCACCTGCCGGACATGCCAGAACCACCTGTCACACATGCCGGAACCACGTGCCTGACACGCCGGAACCACCTCGCGGACAGACCGGAACCACCTACCAGACATGCCTGAACCACCTGCCGAGCATGCCGGAACCACCTGCCGGACACGCCAAAATCACCTGCGGGCTAGGCCAGAACCACTTGTAGGACTCTCCTGGAGCACCTGCCGGGCATGCGGGAACCACCTCTCAGACGTCCCAGAACCACGTGCGGCACATGACGGAACCCATTACCGGACAGACCGGAACCACCTGCTGGACACGCCAGAATCACCTGCCAAGAACACCGGAACCACCTGAACAGCTCGCCAGAAACACCTGCCGGACATGCCAAAATCACCTGCCGGCTACACCAGAACCTCTTGCCGGACACTCCGGAATCACCTGCCAGACATGATGCAACCAAATGTCAGACGTGCCAGAACCACGTGCCAGAGACACCGGATGCAACTGCCGAGCATGCCGGAACCTCCTGCTCAACTCGCTGTAACCACCTGCCGGGGACGCCAAAATCACCTGTCAGCTAGGCCAGAACCACGTGGCGGACTCTATGGACTCACCCGCCGGGCATGCCGGAACCAGCTCTCAGACGTGCCAGAAGCACGTGCCGGACACGCCGGAACCACCCACTAGAGAGACCGGAACCACCTGCCAGACCCGCCTGAACCACCTGCTGAGTACGCTGGAACAACCTGCTCTACTCGCTGGAGCCACCTGCTGGACACGCCAAAATCACCTGATGGCTACGCCAGCACCACTCGGCAGACAAGCCAGAATCACCTGCAGGGTATGCCGGAACCACCTCTCAGACGTGCCAGAACCCCTTGTCGGACACTCCGGAATCACCTGTCAGGCATGCCGGAACCTCCTCTCGAACGTGCCAGAATGACGTGCCAGAGACACCGGATGCACCTGCCGAGCACGCCGGGACCTCCTCTTCGACTCGCCGGAACCACCAGCCAGAGACGCCCAAATCCCCTGCCAGGTAGGCCAGAATCACATGGCGGACTCTCTGGAATCTCCCGCCGGGAAGGTAGGAACCGCCTCTCAAACATACTGGAAGCACGTGCCGGACATGCCGGCACCACGTACTGGACAGACCAGAAACACCTGCCGGACCTGCCTGAACCACCTGCTGAGCACACCGGAACAACTTGCTCGACTCGCTGGAGCCACCTGCTGGACACCCCAAAATCACCAGCCAGCTATGCCAGAACCACTTGCCGTACACTCCGGAATCACCTGCTGGTTACACCAGAGCCACTTGGTGGACAATCCAGAATCACCTGCCGG
Source organism: Equus asinus (assembly GCF_041296235.1). Lineage (NCBI taxonomy): Eukaryota > Metazoa > Chordata > Mammalia > Perissodactyla > Equidae > Equus > Equus asinus. Next base: position 116,690 of record NW_027224739.1, read on the forward strand.
ACATGCCAGAACCACCTGTCACACATGCCGGAACCACGTGCCTGACACGCCGGAACCACCTCGCGGACAGACCGGAACCACCTACCAGACATGCCTGAACCACCTGCCGAGCATGCCGGAACCACCTGCCGGACACGCCAAAATCACCTGCGGGCTAGGCCAGAACCACTTGTAGGACTCTCCTGGAGCACCTGCCGGGCATGCGGGAACCACCTCTCAGACGTCCCAGAACCACGTGCGGCACATGACGGAACCCATTACCGGACAGACCGGAACCACCTGCTGGACACGCCAGAATCACCTGCCAAGAACACCGGAACCACCTGAACAGCTCGCCAGAAACACCTGCCGGACATGCCAAAATCACCTGCCGGCTACACCAGAACCTCTTGCCGGACACTCCGGAATCACCTGCCAGACATGATGCAACCAAATGTCAGACGTGCCAGAACCACGTGCCAGAGACACCGGATGCAACTGCCGAGGATGACGGAACCTCCTGCTCAACTCGCTGTAACCACCTGCCGGGGACGCCAAAATCACCTGTCAGCTAGGCCAGAACCACGTGGCGGACTCTATGGAATCACCCGCCGGGCATGCCGGAACCAGCTCTCAGACGTGCCAGAAGCACGTGCCGGACACGCCGGAACCACCCACTAGAGAGACCGGAACCACCTGCCAGACCCGCCTGAACCACCTGCTGAGTACGCTGGAACAACCTGCTCTACTCGCTGGAGCCACCTGCTGGACACGCCAAAATCACCTGATGGCTACGCCAGCACCACTCGGCAGACAAGCCAGAATCACCTGCAGGGTATGCCGGAACCACCTCTCAGACGTGCCAGAACCCCTTGTCGGACACTCCGGAATCACCTGTCAGGCATGCCGGAACCTCCTCTCGAACGTGCCAGAATGACGTGCCAGAGACACCGGATGCACCTGCCGAGCACGCCGGGACCTCCTGTTCGACTCGCCGGAACCACCAGCCAGAGACGCCCAAATCCCCTGCCAGGTAGGCCAGAATCACATGGCGGACTCTCTGGAATCTCCCGCCGGGAAGGTAGGAACCGCCTCTCAAACATACTGGAAGCACGTGCCGGACATGCCGGCACCACGTACTGGACAGACCAGAAACACCTGCCGGACCTGCCTGAACCACCTGCTGAGCACACCGGAACAACTTGCTCGACTCGCTGGAGCCACCTGCTGGACACCCCAAAATCACCAGCCAGCTATGCCAGAACCACTTGCCGTACACTCCGGAATCACCTGCTGGTTACACCAGAGCCACTTGGTGGACAATCCAGAATCACCTGCCGGACATGCCAGAACCACCTGTCACACATGCCGGAACCACGTGCCTGACACGCCGGAACCACCTCGCGGACAGACCGGAACCACCTACCAGACATGCCTGAACCACCTGCCGAGCATGCCGGAACCACCTGCCGGACACGCCAAAATCACCTGCGGGCTAGGCCAGAACCACTTGTAGGACTCTCCTGGAGCACCTGCCGGGCATGCGGGAACCACCTCTCAGACGTCCCAGAACCACGTGCGGCACATGACGGAACCCATTACCGGACAGACCGGAACCACCTGCTGGACACGCCAGAATCACCTGCCAAGAACACCGGAACCACCTGAACAGCTCGCCAGAAACACCTGCCGGACATGCCAAAATCACCTGCCGGCTACACCAGAACCTCTTGCCGGACACTCCGGAATCACCTGCCAGACATGATGCAACCAAATGTCAGACGTGCCAGAACCACGTGCCAGAGACACCGGATGCAACTGCCGAGCATGCCGGAACCTCCTGCTCAACTCGCTGTAACCACCTGCCGGGGACGCCAAAATCACCTGTCAGCTAGGCCAGAACCACGTGGCGGACTCTATGGACTCACCCGCCGGGCATGCCGGAACCAGCTCTCAGACGTGCCAGAAGCACGTGCCGGACACGCCGGAACCACCCACTAGAGAGACCGGAACCACCTGCCAGACCCGCCTGAACCACCTGCTGAGTACGCTGGAACAACCTGCTCTACTCGCTGGAGCCACCTGCTGGACACGCCAAAATCACCTGATGGCTACGCCAGCACCACTCGGCAGACAAGCCAGAATCACCTGCAGGGTATGCCGGAACCACCTCTCAGACGTGCCAGAACCCCTTGTCGGACACTCCGGAATCACCTGTCAGGCATGCCGGAACCTCCTCTCGAACGTGCCAGAATGACGTGCCAGAGACACCGGATGCACCTGCCGAGCACGCCGGGACCTCCTCTTCGACTCGCCGGAACCACCAGCCAGAGACGCCCAAATCCCCTGCCAGGTAGGCCAGAATCACATGGCGGACTCTCTGGAATCTCCCGCCGGGAAGGTAGGAACCGCCTCTCAAACATACTGGAAGCACGTGCCGGACATGCCGGCACCACGTACTGGACAGACCAGAAACACCTGCCGGACCTGCCTGAACCACCTGCTGAGCACACCGGAACAACTTGCTCGACTCGCTGGAGCCACCTGCTGGACACCCCAAAATCACCAGCCAGCTATGCCAGAACCACTTGCCGTACACTCCGGAATCACCTGCTGGTTACACCAGAGCCACTTGGTGGACAATCCAGAATCACCTGCCGGACATGCCAGAACCACCTGTCACACATGCCGGAACCACGTGCCTGACACGCCGGAACCACCTCGCGGACAGACCGGAACCACCTACCAGACATGCCTGAACCACCTGCCGAGCATGCCGGAACCACCTGCCGGACACGCCAAAATCACCTGCGGGCTAGGCCAGAACCACTTGTAGGACTCTCCTGGAGCACCTGCCGGGCATGCGGGAACCACCTCTCAGACGTCCCAGAACCACGTGCGGCACATGACGGAACCCATTACCGGACAGACCGGAACCACCTGCTGGACACGCCAGAATCACCTGCCAAGAACACCGGAACCACCTGAACAGCTCGCCAGAAACACCTGCCGGACATGCCAAAATCACCTGCCGGCTACACCAGAACCTCTTGCCGGACACTCCGGAATCACCTGCCAGACATGATGCAACCAAATGTCAGACGTGCCAGAACCACGTGCCAGAGACACCGGATGCAACTGCCGAGCATGCCGGAACCTCCTGCTCAACTCGCTGTAACCACCTGCCGGGGACGCCAAAATCACCTGTCAGCTAGGCCAGAACCACGTGGCGGACTCTATGGACTCACCCGCCGGGCATGCCGGAACCAGCTCTCAGACGTGCCAGAAGCACGTGCCGGACACGCCGGAACCACCCACTAGAGAGACCGGAACCACCTGCCAGACCCGCCTGAACCACCTGCTGAGTACGCTGGAACAACCTGCTCTACTCGCTGGAGCCACCTGCTGGACACGCCAAAATCACCTGATGGCTACGCCAGCACCACTCGGCAGACAAGCCAGAATCACCTGCAGGGTATGCCGGAACCACCTCTCAGACGTGCCAGAACCCCTTGTCGGACACTCCGGAATCACCTGTCAGGCATGCCGGAACCTCCTCTCGAACGTGCCAGAATGACGTGCCAGAGACACCGGATGCACCTGCCGAGCACGCCGGGACCTCCTCTTCGACTCGCCGGAACCACCAGCCAGAGACGCCCAAATCCCCTGCCAGGTAGGCCAGAATCACATGGCGGACTCTCTGGAATCTCCCGCCGGGAAGGTAGGAACCGCCTCTCAAACATACTGGAAGCACGTGCCGGACATGCCGGCACCACGTACTGGACAGACCAGAAACACCTGCCGGACCTGCCTGAACCACCTGCTGAGCACACCGGAACAACTTGCTCGACTCGCTGGAGCCACCTGCTGGACACCCCAAAATCACCAGCCAGCTATGCCAGAACCACTTGCCGTACACTCCGGAATCACCTGCTGGTTACACCAGAGCCACTTGGTGGACAATCCAGAATCACCTGCCGGACATGCCAGAACCACCTGTCACACATGCCGGAACCACGTGCCTGACACGCCGGAACCACCTCGCGGACAGACCGGAACCACCTACCAGACATGCCTGAACCACCTGCCGAGCATGCCGGAACCACCTGCCGGACACGCCAAAATCACCTGCGGGCTAGGCCAGAACCACTTGTAGGACTCTCCTGGAGCACCTGCCGGGCATGCGGGAACCACCTCTCAGACGTCCCAGAACCACGTGCGGCACATGACGGAACCCATTACCGGACAGACCGGAACCACCTGCTGGACACGCCAGAATCACCTGCCAAGAACACCGGAACCACCTGAACAGCTCGCCAGAAACACCTGCCGGACATGCCAAAATCACCTGCCGGCTACACCAGAACCTCTTGCCGGACACTCCGGAATCACCTGCCAGACATGATGCAACCAAATGTCAGACGTGCCAGAACCACGTGCCAGAGACACCGGATGCAACTGCCGAGCATGCCGGAACCTCCTGCTCAACTCGCTGTAACCACCTGCCGGGGACGCCAAAATCACCTGTCAGCTAGGCCAGAACCACGTGGCGGACTCTATGGACTCACCCGCCGGGCATGCCGGAACCAGCTCTCAGACGTGCCAGAAGCACGTGCCGGACACGCCGGAAACACCCACTAGAGAGACCGGAACCACCTGCCAGACCCGCCTGAACCACCTGCTGAGTACGCTGGAACAACCTGCTCTACTCGCTGGAGCCACCTGCTGGACACGCCAAAATCACCTGATGGCTACGCCAGCACCACTCGGCAGACAAGCCAGAATCACCTGCAGGGTATGCCGGAACCACCTCTCAGACGTGCCAGAACCCCTTGTCGGACACTCCGGAATCACCTGTCAGGCATGCCGGAACCTCCTCTCGAACGTGCCAGAATGACGTGCCAGAGACACCGGATGCACCTGCCGAGCACGCCGGGACCTCCTGTTCGACTCGCCGGAACCACCAGCCAGAGACGCCCAAATCCCCTGCCAGGTAGGCCAGAATCACATGGCGGACTCTCTGGAATCTCCCGCCGGGAAGGTAGGAACCGCCTCTCAAACATACTGGAAGCACGTGCCGGACATGCCGGCACCACGTACTGGACAGACCAGAAACACCTGCCGGACCTGCCTGAACCACCTGCTGAGCACACCGGAACAACTTGCTCGACTCGCTGGAGCCACCTGCTGGACACCCCAAAATCACCAGCCAGCTATGCCAGAACCACTTGCCGTACACTCCGGAATCACCTGCTGGTTACACCAGAGCCACTTGGTGGACAATCCAGAATCACCTGCCGGACATGCCAGAACCACCTGTCACACATGCCGGAACCACGTGCCTGACACGCCGGAACCACCTCGCGGACAGACCGGAACCACCTACCAGACATGCCTGAACCACCTGCCGAGCATGCCGGAACCACCTGCCGGACACGCCAAAATCACCTGCGGGCTAGGCCAGAACCACTTGTAGGACTCTCCTGGAGCACCTGCCGGGCATGCGGGAACCACCTCTCAGACGTCCCAGAACCACGTGCGGCACATGACGGAACCCATTACCGGACAGACCGGAACCACCTGCTGGACACGCCAGAATCACCTGCCAAGAACACCGGAACCACCTGAACAGCTCGCCAGAAACACCTGCCGGACATGCCAAAATCACCTGCCGGCTACACCAGAACCTCTTGCCGGACACTCCGGAATCACCTGCCAGACATGATGCAACCAAATGTCAGACGTGCCAGAACCACGTGCCAGAGACACCGGATGCAACTGCCGAGCATGCCGGAACCTCCTGCTCAACTCGCTGTAACCACCTGCCGGGGACGCCAAAATCACCTGTCAGCTAGGCCAGAACCACGTGGCGGACTCTATGGACTCACCCGCCGGGCATGCCGGAACCAGCTCTCAGACGTGCCAGAAGCACGTGCCGGACACGCCGGAACCACCCACTAGAGAGACCGGAACCACCTGCCAGACCCGCCTGAACCACCTGCTGAGTACGCTGGAACAACCTGCTCTACTCGCTGGAGCCACCTGCTGGACACGCCAAAATCACCTGATGGCTACGCCAGCACCACTCGGCAGACAAGCCAGAATCACCTGCAGGGTATGCCGGAACCACCTCTCAGACGTGCCAGAACCCCTTGTCGGACACTCCGGAATCACCTGTCAGGCATGCCGGAACCTCCTCTCGAACGTGCCAGAATGACGTGCCAGAGACACCGGATGCACCTGCCGAGCACGCCGGGACCTCCTGTTCGACTCGCCGGAACCACCAGCCAGAGACGCCCAAATCCCCTGCCAGGTAGGCCAGAATCACATGGCGGACTCTCTGGAATCTCCCGCCGGGAAGGTAGGAACCGCCTCTCAAACATACTGGAAGCACGTGCCGGACATGCCGGCACCACGTACTGGACAGACCAGAAACACCTGCCGGACCTGCCTGAACCACCTGCTGAGCACACCGGAACAACTTGCTCGACTCGCTGGAGCCACCTGCTGGACACCCCAAAATCACCAGCCAGCTATGCCAGAACCACTTGCCGTACACTCCGGAATCACCTGCTGGTTACACCAGAGCCACTTGGTGGACAATCCAGAATCACCTGCCGGACATGCCAGAACCACCTGTCACACATGCCGGAACCACGTGCCTGACACGCCGGAACCACCTCGCGGACAGACCGGAACCACCTACCAGACATGCCTGAACCACCTGCCGAGCATGCCGGAACCACCTGCCGGACACGCCAAAATCACCTGCGGGCTAGGCCAGAACCACTTGTAGGACTCTCCTGGAGCACCTGCCGGGCATGCGGGAACCACCTCTCAGACGTCCCAGAACCACGTGCGGCACATGACGGAACCCATTACCGGACAGACCGGAACCACCTGCTGGACACGCCAGAATCACCTGCCAAGAACACCGGAACCACCTGAACAGCTCGCCAGAAACACCTGCCGGACATGCCAAAATCACCTGCCGGCTACACCAGAACCTCTTGCCGGACACTCCGGAATCACCTGCCAGACATGATGCAACCAAATGTCAGACGTGCCAGAACCACGTGCCAGAGACACCGGATGCAACTGCCGAGGATGACGGAACCTCCTGCTCAACTCGCTGTAACCACCTGCCGGGGACGCCAAAATCACCTGTCAGCTAGGCCAGAACCACGTGGCGGACTCTATGGACTCACCCGCCGGGCATGCCGGAACCAGCTCTCAGACGTGCCAGAAGCACGTGCCGGACACGCCGGAACCACCCACTAGAGAGACCGGAACCACCTGCCAGACCCGCCTGAACCACCTGCTGAGTACGCTGGAACAACCTGCTCTACTCGCTGGAGCCACCTGCTGGACACGCCAAAATCACCTGATGGCTACGCCAGCACCACTCGGCAGACAAGCCAGAATCACCTGCAGGGTATGCCGGAACCACCTCTCAGACGTGCCAGAACCCCTTGTCGGACACTCCGGAATCACCTGTCAGGCATGCCGGAACCTCCTCTCGAACGTGCCAGAATGACGTGCCAGAGACACCGGATGCACCTGCCGAGCACGCCGGGACCTCCTGTTCGACTCGCCGGAACCACCAGCCAGAGACGCCCAAATCCCCTGCCAGGTAGGCCAGAATCACATGGCGGACTCTCTGGAATCTCCCGCCGGGAAGGTAGGAACCGCCTCTCAAACATACTGGAAGCACGTGCCGGACATGCCGGCACCACGTACTGGACAGACCAGAAACACCTGCCGGACCTGCCTGAACCACCTGCTGAGCACACCGGAACAACTTGCTCGACTCGCTGGAGCCACCTGCTGGACACCCCAAAATCACCAGCCAGCTATGCCAGAACCACTTGCCGTACACTCCGGAATCACCTGCTGGTTACACCAGAGCCACTTGGTGGACAATCCAGAATCACCTGCCGGACATGCCAGAACCACCTGTCACACATGCCGGAACCACGTGCCTGACACGCCGGAACCACCTCGCGGACAGACCGGAACCACCTACCAGACATGCCTGAACCACCTGCCGAGCATGCCGGAACCACCTGCCGGACACGCCAAAATCACCTGCGGGCTAGGCCAGAACCACTTGTAGGACTCTCCTGGAGCACCTGCCGGGCATGCGGGAACCACCTCTCAGACGTCCCAGAACCACGTGCGGCACATGACGGAACCCATTACCGGACAGACCGGAACCACCTGCTGGACACGCCAGAATCACCTGCCAAGAACACCGGAACCACCTGAACAGCTCGCCAGAAACACCTGCCGGACATGCCAAAATCACCTGCCGGCTACACCAGAACCTCTTGCCGGACACTCCGGAATCACCTGCCAGACATGATGCAACCAAATGTCAGACGTGCCAGAACCACGTGCCAGAGACACCGGATGCAACTGCCGAGCATGCCGGAACCTCCTGCTCAACTCGCTGTAACCACCTGCCGGGGACGCCAAAATCACCTGTCAGCTAGGCCAGAACCACGTGGCGGACTCTATGGACTCACCCGCCGGGCATGCCGGAACCAGCTCTCAGACGTGCCAGAAGCACGTGCCGGACACGCCGGAACCACCCACTAGAGAGACCGGAACCACCTGCCAGACCCGCCTGAACCACCTGCTGAGTACGCTGGAACAACCTGCTCTACTCGCTGGAGCCACCTGCTGGACACGCCAAAATCACCTGATGGCTACGCCAGCACCACTCGGCAGACAAGCCAGAATCACCTGCAGGGTATGCCGGAACCACCTCTCAGACGTGCCAGAACCCCTTGTCGGACACTCCGGAATCACCTGTCAGGCATGCCGGAACCTCCTCTCGAACGTGCCAGAATGACGTGCCAGAGACACCGGATGCACCTGCCGAGCACGCCGGGACCTCCTCTTCGACTCGCCGGAACCACCAGCCAGAGACGCCCAAATCCCCTGCCAGGTAGGCCAGAATCACATGGCGGACTCTCTGGAATCTCCCGCCGGGAAGGTAGGAACCGCCTCTCAAACATACTGGAAGCACGTGCCGGACATGCCGGCACCACGTACTGGACAGACCAGAAACACCTGCCGGACCTGCCTGAACCACCTGCTGAGCACACCGGAACAACTTGCTCGACTCGCTGGAGCCACCTGCTGGACACCCCAAAATCACCAGCCAGCTATGCCAGAACCACTTGCCGTACACTCCGGAATCACCTGCTGGTTACACCAGAGCCACTTGGTGGACAATCCAGAATCACCTGCCGGACATGCCAGAACCACCTGTCACACATGCCGGAACCACGTGCCTGACACGCCGGAACCACCTCGCGGACAGACCGGAACCACCTACCAGACATGCCTGAACCACCTGCCGAGCATGCCGGAACCACCTGCCGGACACGCCAAAATCACCTGCGGGCTAGGCCAGAACCACTTGTAGGACTCTCCTGGAGCACCTGCCGGGCATGCGGGAACCACCTCTCAGACGTCCCAGAACCACGTGCGGCACATGACGGAACCCATTACCGGACAGACCGGAACCACCTGCTGGACACGCCAGAATCACCTGCCAAGAACACCGGAACCACCTGAACAGCTCGCCAGAAACACCTGCCGGACATGCCAAAATCACCTGCCGGCTACACCAGAACCTCTTGCCGGACACTCCGGAATCACCTGCCAGACATGATGCAACCAAATGTCAGACGTGCCAGAACCACGTGCCAGAGACACCGGATGCAACTGCCGAGCATGCCGGAACCTCCTGCTCAACTCGCTGTAACCACCTGCCGGGGACGCCAAAATCACCTGTCAGCTAGGCCAGAACCACGTGGCGGACTCTATGGACTCACCCGCCGGGCATGCCGGAACCAGCTCTCAGACGTGCCAGAAGCACGTGCCGGACACGCCGGAACCACCCACTAGAGAGACCGGAACCACCTGCCAGACCCGCCTGAACCACCTGCTGAGTACGCTGGAACAACCTGCTCTACTCGCTGGAGCCACCTGCTGGACACGCCAAAATCACCTGATGGCTACGCCAGCACCACTCGGCAGACAAGCCAGAATCACCTGCAGGGTATGCCGGAACCACCTCTCAGACGTGCCAGAACCCCTTGTCGGACACTCCGGAATCACCTGTCAGGCATGCCGGAACCTCCTCTCGAACGTGCCAGAATGACGTGCCAGAGACACCGGATGCACCTGCCGAGCACGCCGGGACCTCCTCTTCGACTCGCCGGAACCACCAGCCAGAGACGCCCAAATCCCCTGCCAGGTAGGCCAGAATCACATGGCGGACTCTCTGGAATCTCCCGCCGGGAAGGTAGGAACCGCCTCTCAAACATACTGGAAGCACGTGCCGGACATGCCGGCACCACGTACTGGACAGACCAGAAACACCTGCCGGACCTGCCTGAACCACCTGCTGAGCACACCGGAACAACTTGCTCGACTCGCTGGAGCCACCTGCTGGACACCCCAAAATCACCAGCCAGCTATGCCAGAACCACTTGCCGTACACTCCGGAATCACCTGCTGGTTACACCAGAGCCACTTGGTGGACAATCCAGAATCACCTGCCGGACATGCCAGAACCACCTGTCACACATGCCGGAACCACGTGCCTGACACGCCGGAACCACCTCGCGGACAGACCGCAACCACCTACCAGACATGCCTGAACCACCTGCCGAGCATGCCGGAACCACCTGCCGGACACGCCAAAATCACCTGCGGGCTAGGCCAGAACCACTTGTAGGACTCTCCTGGAGCACCTGCCGGGCATGCGGGAACCACCTCTCAGACGTCCCAGAACCACGTGCGGCACATGACGGAACCCATTACCGGACAGACCGGAACCACCTGCTGGACACGCCAGAATCACCTGCCAAGAACACCGGAACCACCTGAACAGCTCGCCAGAAACACCTGCCGGACATGCCAAAATCACCTGCCGGCTACACCAGAACCTCTTGCCGGACACTCCGGAATCACCTGCCAGACATGATGCAACCAAATGTCAGACGTGCCAGAACCACGTGCCAGAGACACCGGATGCAACTGCCGAGCATGCCGGAACCTCCTGCTCAACTCGCTGTAACCACCTGCCGGGGACGCCAAAATCACCTGTCAGCTAGGCCAGAACCACGTGGCGGACTCTATGGACTCACCCGCCGGGCATGCCGGAACCAGCTCTCAGACGTGCCAGAAGCACGTGCCGGACACGCCGGAACCACCCACTAGAGAGACCGGAACCACCTGCCAGACCCGCCTGAACCACCTGCTGAGTACGCTGGAACAACCTGCTCTACTCGCTGGAGCCACCTGCTGGACACGCCAAAATCACCTGATGGCTACGCCAGCACCACTCGGCAGACAAGCCAGAATCACCTGCAGGGTATGCCGGAACCACCTCTCAGACGTGCCAGAACCCCTTGTCGGACACTCCGGAATCACCTGTCAGGCATGCCGGAACCTCCTCTCGAACGTGCCAGAATGACGTGCCAGAGACACCGGATGCACCTGCCGAGCACGCCGGGACCTCCTCTTCGACTCGCCGGAACCACCAGCCAGAGACGCCCAAATCCCCTGCCAGGTAGGCCAGAATCACATGGCGGACTCTCTGGAATCTCCCGCCGGGAAGGTAGGAACCGCCTCTCAAACATACTGGAAGCACGTGCCGGACATGCCGGCACCACGTACTGGACAGACCAGAAACACCTGCCGGACCTGCCTGAACCACCTGCTGAGCACACCGGAACAACTTGCTCGACTCGCTGGAGCCACCTGCTGGACACCCCAAAATCACCAGCCAGCTATGCCAGAACCACTTGCCGTACACTCCGGAATCACCTGCTGGTTACACCAGAGCCACTTGGTGGACAATCCAGAATCACCTGCCGGACATGCCAGAACCACCTGTCACACATGCCGGAACCACGTGCCTGACACGCCGGAACCACCTCGCGGACAGACCGGAACCACCTACCAGACATGCCTGAACCACCTGCCGAGCATGCCGGAACCACCTGCCGGACACGCCAAAATCACCTGCGGGCTAGGCCAGAACCACTTGTAGGACTCTCCTGGAGCACCTGCCGGGCATGCGGGAACCACCTCTCAGACGTCCCAGAACCACGTGCGGCACATGACGGAACCCATTACCGGACAGACCGGAACCACCTGCTGGACACGCCAGAATCACCTGCCAAGAACACCGGAACCACCTGAACAGCTCGCCAGAAACACCTGCCGGACATGCCAAAATCACCTGCCGGCTACACCAGAACCTCTTGCCGGACACTCCGGAATCACCTGCCAGACATGATGCAACCAAATGTCAGACGTGCCAGAACCACGTGCCAGAGACACCGGATGCAACTGCCGAGCATGCCGGAACCTCCTGCTCAACTCGCTGTAACCACCTGCCGGGGACGCCAAAATCACCTGTCAGCTAGGCCAGAACCACGTGGCGGACTCTATGGACTCACCCGCCGGGCATGCCGGAACCAGCTCTCAGACGTGCCAGAAGCACGTGCCGGACACGCCGGAAACACCCACTAGAGAGACCGGAACCACCTGCCAGACCCGCCTGAACCACCTGCTGAGTACGCTGGAACAACCTGCTCTACTCGCTGGAGCCACCTGCTGGACACGCCAAAATCACCTGATGGCTACGCCAGCACCACTCGGCAGACAAGCCAGAATCACCTGCAGGGTATGCCGGAACCACCTCTCAGACGTGCCAGAACCCCTTGTCGGACACTCCGGAATCACCTGTCAGGCATGCCGGAACCTCCTCTCGAACGTGCCAGAATGACGTGCCAGAGACACCGGATGCACCGGCCGAGCACGCCGGGACCTCCTGTTCGACTCGCCGGAACCACCAGCCAGAGACGCCCAAATCCCCTGCCAGGTAGGCCAGAATCACATGGCGGACTCTCTGGAATCTCCCGCCGGGAAGGTAGGAACCGCCTCTCAAACATACTGGAAGCACGTGCCGGACATGCCGGCACCACGTACTGGACAGACCAGAAACACCTGCCGGACCTGCCTGAACCACCTGCTGAGCACACCGGAACAACTTGCTCGACTCGCTGGAGCCACCTGCTGGACACCCCAAAATCACCAGCCAGCTATGCCAGAACCACTTGCCGTACACTCCGGAATCACCTGCTGGTTACACCAGAGCCACTTGGTGGACAATCCAGAATCACCTGCCGGACATGCCAGAACCACCTGTCACACATGCCGGAACCACGTGCCTGACACGCCGGAACCACCTCGCGGACAGACCGGAACCACCTACCAGACATGCCTGAACCACCTGCCGAGCATGCCGGAACCACCTGCCGGACACGCCAAAATCACCTGCGGGCTAGGCCAGAACCACTTGTAGGACTCTCCTGGAGCACCTGCCGGGCATGCGGGAACCACCTCTCAGACGTCCCAGAACCACGTGCGGCACATGACGGAACCCATTACCGGACAGACCGGAACCACCTGCTGGACACGCCAGAATCACCTGCCAAGAACACCGGAACCACCTGAACAGCTCGCCAGAAACACCTGCCGGACATGCCAAAATCACCTGCCGGCTACACCAGAACCTCTTGCCGGACACTCCGGAATCACCTGCCAGACATGATGCAACCAAATGTCAGACGTGCCAGAACCACGTGCCAGAGACACCGGATGCAACTGCCGAGGATGACGGAACCTCCTGCTCAACTCGCTGTAACCACCTGCCGGGGACGCCAAAATCACCTGTCAGCTAGGCCAGAACCACGTGGCGGACTCTATGGACTCACCCGCCGGGCATGCCGGAACCAGCTCTCAGACGTGCCAGAAGCACGTGCCGGACACGCCGGAACCACCCACTAGAGAGACCGGAACCACCTGCCAGACCCGCCTGAACCAACTGCTGAGTACGCTGGAACAACCTGCTCTACTCGCTGGAGCCACCTGCTGGACACGCCAAAATCACCTGATGGCTACGCCAGCACCACTCGGCAGACAAGCCAGAATCACCTGCAGGGTATGCCGGAACCACCTCTCAGACGTGCCAGAACCCCTTGTCGGACACTCCGGAATCACCTGTCAGGCATGCCGGAACCTCCTCTCGAACGTGCCAGAATGACGTGCCAGAGACACCGGATGCACCTGCCGAGCACGCCGGGACCTCCTCTTCGACTCGCCGGAACCACCAGCCAGAGACGCCCAAATCCCCTGCCAGGTAGGCCAGAATCACATGGCGGACTCTCTGGAATCTCCCGCCGGGAAGGTAGGAACCGCCTCTCAAACATACTGGAAGCACGTGCCGGACATGCCGGCACCACGTACTGGACAGACCAGAAACACCTGCCGGACCTGCCTGAACCACCTGCTGAGCACACCGGAACAACTTGCTCGACTCGCTGGAGCCACCTGCTGGACACCCCAAAATCACCAGCCAGCTATGCCAGAACCACTTGCCGTACACTCCGGAATCACCTGCTGGTTACACCAGAGCCACTTGGTGGACAATCCAGAATCACCTGCCGGACATGCCAGAACCACCTGTCACACATGCCGGAACCACGTGCCTGACACGCCGGAACCACCTCGCGGACAGACCGCAACCACCTACCAGACATGCCTGAACCACCTGCCGAGCATGCCGGAACCACCTGCCGGACACGCCAAAATCACCTGCGGGCTAGGCCAGAACCACTTGTAGGACTCTCCTGGAGCACCTGCCGGGCATGCGGGAACCACCTCTCAGACGTCCCAGAACCACGTGCGGCACATGACGGAACCCATTACCGGACAGACCGGAACCACCTGCTGGACACGCCAGAATCACCTGCCAAGAACACCGGAACCACCTGAACAGCTCGCCAGAAACACCTGCCGGACATGCCAAAATCACCTGCCGGCTACACCAGAACCTCTTGCCGGACACTCCGGAATCACCTGCCAGACATGATGCAACCAAATGTCAGACGTGCCAGAACCACGTGCCAGAGACACCGGATGCAACTGCCGAGCATGCCGGAACCTCCTGCTCAACTCGCTGTAACCACCTGCCGGGGACGCCAAAATCACCTGTCAGCTAGGCCAGAACCACGTGGCGGACTCTATGGACTCACCCGCCGGGCATGCCGGAACCAGCTCTCAGACGTGCCAGAAGCACGTGCCGGACACGCCGGAAACACCCACTAGAGAGACCGGAACCACCTGCCAGACCCGCCTGAACCACCTGCTGAGTACGCTGGAACAACCTGCTCTACTCGCTGGAGCCACCTGCTGGACACGCCAAAATCACCTGATGGCTACGCCAGCACCACTCGGCAGACAAGCCAGAATCACCTGCAGGGTATGCCGGAACCACCTCTCAGACGTGCCAGAACCCCTTGTCGGACACTCCGGAATCACCTGTCAGGCATGCCGGAACCTCCTCTCGAACGTGCCAGAATGACGTGCCAGAGACACCGGATGCACCGGCCGAGCACGCCGGGACCTCCTGTTCGACTCGCCGGAACCACCAGCCAGAGACGCCCAAATCCCCTGCCAGGTAGGCCAGAATCACATGGCGGACTCTCTGGAATCTCCCGCCGGGAAGGTAGGAACCGCCTCTCAAACATACTGGAAGCACGTGCCGGACATGCCGGCACCACGTACTGGACAGACCAGAAACACCTGCCGGACCTGCCTGAACCACCTGCTGAGCACACCGGAACAACTTGCTCGACTCGCTGGAGCCACCTGCTGGACACCCCAAAATCACCAGCCAGCTATGCCAGAACCACTTGCCGTACACTCCGGAATCACCTGCTGGTTACACCAGAGCCACTTGGTGGACAATCCAGAATCACCTGCCGGACATGCCAGAACCACCTGTCACACATGCCGGAACCACGTGCCTGACACGCCGGAACCACCTCGCGGACAGACCGGAACCACCTACCAGACATGCCTGAACCACCTGCCGAGCATGCCGGAACCACCTGCCGGACACGCCAAAATCACCTGCGGGCTAGGCCAGAACCACTTGTAGGACTCTCCTGGAGCACCTGCCGGGCATGCGGGAACCACCTCTCAGACGTCCCAGAACCACGTGCGGCACATGACGGAACCCATTACCGGACAGACCGGAACCACCTGCTGGACACGCCAGAATCACCTGCCAAGAACACCGGAACCACCTGAACAGCTCGCCAGAAACACCTGCCGGACATGCCAAAATCACCTGCCGGCTACACCAGAACCTCTTGCCGGACACTCCGGAATCACCTGCCAGACATGATGCAACCAAATGTCAGACGTGCCAGAACCACGTGCCAGAGACACCGGATGCAACTGCCGAGCATGCCGGAACCTCCTGCTCAACTCGCTGTAACCACCTGCCGGGGACGCCAAAATCACCTGTCAGCTAGGCCAGAACCACGTGGCGGACTCTATGGACTCACCCGCCGGGCATGCCGGAACCAGCTCTCAGACGTGCCAGAAGCACGTGCCGGACACGCCGGAACCACCCACTAGAGAGACCGGAACCACCTGCCAGACCCGCCTGAACCACCTGCTGAGTACGCTGGAACAACCTGCTCTACTCGCTGGAGCCACCTGCTGGACACGCCAAAATCACCTGATGGCTACGCCAGCACCACTCGGCAGACAAGCCAGAATCACCTGCAGGGTATGCCGGAACCACCTCTCAGACGTGCCAGAACCCCTTGTCGGACACTCCGGAATCACCTGTCAGGCATGCCGGAACCTCCTCTCGAACGTGCCAGAATGACGTGCCAGAGACACCGGATGCACCTGCCGAGCACGCCGGGACCTCCTCTTCGACTCGCCGGAACCACCAGCCAGAGACGCCCAAATCCCCTGCCAGGTAGGCCAGAATCACATGGCGGACTCTCTGGAATCTCCCGCCGGGAAGGTAGGAACCGCCTCTCAAACATACTGGAAGCACGTGCCGGACATGCCGGCACCACGTACTGGACAGACCAGAAACACCTGCCGGACCTGCCTGAACCACCTGCTGAGCACACCGGAACAACTTGCTCGACTCGCTGGAGCCACCTGCTGGACACCCCAAAATCACCAGCCAGCTATGCCAGAACCACTTGCCGTACACTCCGGAATCACCTGCTGGTTACACCAGAGCCACTTGGTGGACAATCCAGAATCACCTGCCGGACATGCCAGAACCACCTGTCACACATGCCGGAACCACGTGCCTGACACGCCGGAACCACCTCGCGGACAGACCGCAACCACCTACCAGACATGCCTGAACCACCTGCCGAGCATGCCGGAACCACCTGCCGGACACGCCAAAATCACCTGCGGGCTAGGCCAGAACCACTTGTAGGACTCTCCTGGAGCACCTGCCGGGCATGCGGGAACCACCTCTCAGACGTCCCAGAACCACGTGCGGCACATGACGGAACCCATTACCGGACAGACCGGAACCACCTGCTGGACACGCCAGAATCACCTGCCAAGAACACCGGAACCACCTGAACAGCTCGCCAGAAACACCTGCCGGACATGCCAAAATCACCTGCCGGCTACACCAGAACCTCTTGCCGGACACTCCGGAATCACCTGCCAGACATGATGCAACCAAATGTCAGACGTGCCAGAACCACGTGCCAGAGACACCGGATGCAACTGCCGAGCATGCCGGAACCTCCTGCTCAACTCGCTGTAACCACCTGCCGGGGACGCCAAAATCACCTGTCAGCTAGGCCAGAACCACGTGGCGGACTCTATGGACTCACCCGCCGGGCATGCCGGAACCAGCTCTCAGACGTGCCAGAAGCACGTGCCGGACACGCCGGAACCACCCACTAGAGAGACCGGAACCACCTGCCAGACCCGCCTGAACCAACTGCTGAGTACGCTGGAACAACCTGCTCTACTCGCTGGAGCCACCTGCTGGACACGCCAAAATCACCTGATGGCTACGCCAGCACCACTCGGCAGACAAGCCAGAATCACCTGCAGGGTATGCCGGAACCACCTCTCAGACGTGCCAGAACCCCTTGTCGGACACTCCGGAATCACCTGTCAGGCATGCCGGAACCTCCTCTCGAACGTGCCAGAATGACGTGCCAGAGACACCGGATGCACCTGCCGAGCACGCCGGGACCTCCTCTTCGACTCGCCGGAACCACCAGCCAGAGACGCCCAAATCCCCTGCCAGGTAGGCCAGAATCACATGGCGGACTCTCTGGAATCTCCCGCCGGGAAGGTAGGAACCGCCTCTCAAACATACTGGAAGCACGTGCCGGACATGCCGGCACCACGTACTGGACAGACCAGAAACACCTGCCGGACCTGCCTGAACCACCTGCTGAGCACACCGGAACAACTTGCTCGACTCGCTGGAGCCACCTGCTGGACACCCCAAAATCACCAGCCAGCTATGCCAGAACCACTTGCCGTACACTCCGGAATCACCTGCTGGTTACACCAGAGCCACTTGGTGGACAATCCAGAATCACCTGCCGGACATGCCAGAACCACCTGTCACACATGCCGGAACCACGTGCCTGACACGCCGGAACCACCTCGCGGACAGACCGCAACCACCTACCAGACATGCCTGAACCACCTGCCGAGCATGCCGGAACCACCTGCCGGACACGCCAAAATCACCTGCGGGCTAGGCCAGAACCACTTGTAGGACTCTCCTGGAGCACCTGCCGGGCATGCGGGAACCACCTCTCAGACGTCCCAGAACCACGTGCGGCACATGACGGAACCCATTACCGGACAGACCGGAACCACCTGCTGGACACGCCAGAATCACCTGCCAAGAACACCGGAACCACCTGAACAGCTCGCCAGAAACACCTGCCGGACATGCCAAAATCACCTGCCGGCTACACCAGAACCTCTTGCCGGACACTCCGGAATCACCTGCCAGACATGATGCAACCAAATGTCAGACGTGCCAGAACCACGTGCCAGAGACACCGGATGCAACTGCCGAGCATGCCGGAACCTCCTGCTCAACTCGCTGTAACCACCTGCCGGGGACGCCAAAATCACCTGTCAGCTAGGCCAGAACCACGTGGCGGACTCTATGGACTCACCCGCCGGGCATGCCGGAACCAGCTCTCAGACGTGCCAGAAGCACGTGCCGGACACGCCGGAAACACCCACTAGAGAGACCGGAACCACCTGCCAGACCCGCCTGAACCACCTGCTGAGTACGCTGGAACAACCTGCTCTACTCGCTGGAGCCACCTGCTGGACACGCCAAAATCACCTGATGGCTACGCCAGCACCACTCGGCAGACAAGCCAGAATCACCTGCAGGGTATGCCGGAACCACCTCTCAGACGTGCCAGAACCCCTTGTCGGACACTCCGGAATCACCTGTCAGGCATGCCGGAACCTCCTCTCGAACGTGCCAGAATGACGTGCCAGAGACACCGGATGCACCTGCCGAGCACGCCGGGACCTCCTGTTCGACTCGCCGGAACCACCAGCCAGAGACGCCCAAATCCCCTGCCAGGTAGGCCAGAATCACATGGCGGACTCTCTGGAATCTCCCGCCGGGAAGGTAGGAACCGCCTCTCAAACATACTGGAAGCACGTGCCGGACATGCCGGCACCACGTACTGGACAGACCAGAAACACCTGCCGGACCTGCCTGAACCACCTGCTGAGCACACCGGAACAACTTGCTCGACTCGCTGGAGCCACCTGCTGGACACCCCAAAATCACCAGCCAGCTATGCCAGAACCACTTGCCGTACACTCCGGAATCACCTGCTGGTTACACCAGAGCCACTTGGTGGACAATCCAGAATCACCTGCCGGACATGCCAGAACCACCTGTCACACATGCCGGAACCACGTGCCTGACACGCCGGAACCACCTCGCGGACAGACCGGAACCACCTACCAGACATGCCTGAACCACCTGCCGAGCATGCCGGAACCACCTGCCGGACACGCCAAAATCACCTGCGGGCTAGGCCAGAACCACTTCTAGGACTCTCCTGGAGCACCTGCCGGGCATGCGGGAACCACCTCTCAGACGTCCCAGAACCACGTGCGGCACATGACGGAACCCATTACCGGACAGACCGGAACCACCTGCTGGACACGCCAGAATCACCTGCCAAGAACACCGGAACCACCTGAACAGCTCGCCAGAAACACCTGCCGGACATGCCAAAATCACCTGCCGGCTACACCAGAACCTCTTGCCGGACACTCCGGAATCACCTGCCAGACATGATGCAACCAAATGTCAGACGTGCCAGAACCACGTGCCAGAGACACCGGATGCAACTGCCGAGCATGCCGGAACCTCCTGCTCAACTCGCTGTAACCACCTGCCGGGGACGCCAAAATCACCTGTCAGCTAGGCCAGAACCACGTGGCGGACTCTATGGACTCACCCGCCGGGCATGCCGGAACCAGCTCTCAGACGTGCCAGAAGCACGTGCCGGACACGCCGGAACCACCCACTAGAGAGACCGGAACCACCTGCCAGACCCGCCTGAACCACCTGCTGAGTACGCTGGAACAACCTGCTCTACTCGCTGGAGCCACCTGCTGGACACGCCAAAATCACCTGATGGCTACGCCAGCACCACTCGGCAGACAAGCCAGAATCACCTGCAGGGTATGCCGGAACCACCTCTCAGACGTGCCAGAACCCCTTGTCGGACACTCCGGAATCACCTGTCAGGCATGCCGGAACCTCCTCTCGAACGTGCCAGAATGACGTGCCAGAGACACCGGATGCACCTGCCGAGCACGCCGGGACCTCCTCTTCGACTCGCCGGAACCACCAGCCAGAGACGCCCAAATCCCCTGCCAGGTAGGCCAGAATCACATGGCGGACTCTCTGGAATCTCCCGCCGGGAAGGTAGGAACCGCCTCTCAAACATACTGGAAGCACGTGCCGGACATGCCGGCACCACGTACTGGACAGACCAGAAACACCTGCCGGACCTGCCTGAACCACCTGCTGAGCACACCGGAACAACTTGCTCGACTCGCTGGAGCCACCTGCTGGACACCCCAAAATCACCAGCCAGCTATGCCAGAACCACTTGCCGTACACTCCGGAATCACCTGCTGGTTACACCAGAGCCACTTGGTGGACAATCCAGAATCACCTGCCGGACATGCCAGAACCACCTGTCACACATGCCGGAACCACGTGCCTGACACGCCGGAACCACCTCGCGGACAGACCGCAACCACCTACCAGACATGCCTGAACCACCTGCCGAGCATGCCGGAACCACCTGCCGGACACGCCAAAATCACCTGCGGGCTAGGCCAGAACCACTTGTAGGACTCTCCTGGAGCACCTGCCGGGCATGCGGGAACCACCTCTCAGACGTCCCAGAACCACGTGCGGCACATGACGGAACCCATTACCGGACAGACCGGAACCACCTGCTGGACACGCCAGAATCACCTGCCAAGAACACCGGAACCACCTGAACAGCTCGCCAGAAACACCTGCCGGACATGCCAAAATCACCTGCCGGCTACACCAGAACCTCTTGCCGGACACTCCGGAATCACCTGCCAGACATGATGCAACCAAATGTCAGACGTGCCAGAACCACGTGCCAGAGACACCGGATGCAACTGCCGAGCATGCCGGAACCTCCTGCTCAACTCGCTGTAACCACCTGCCGGGGACGCCAAAATCACCTGTCAGCTAGGCCAGAACCACGTGGCGGACTCTATGGACTCACCCGCCGGGCATGCCGGAACCAGCTCTCAGACGTGCCAGAAGCACGTGCCGGACACGCCGGAACCACCCACTAGAGAGACCGGAACCACCTGCCAGACCCGCCTGAACCAACTGCTGAGTACGCTGGAACAACCTGCTCTACTCGCTGGAGCCACCTGCTGGACACGCCAAAATCACCTGATGGCTACGCCAGCACCACTCGGCAGACAAGCCAGAATCACCTGCAGGGTATGCCGGAACCACCTCTCAGACGTGCCAGAACCCCTTGTCGGACACTCCGGAATCACCTGTCAGGCATGCCGGAACCTCCTCTCGAACGTGCCAGAATGACGTGCCAGAGACACCGGATGCACCTGCCGAGCACGCCGGGACCTCCTCTTCGACTCGCCGGAACCACCAGCCAGAGACGCCCAAATCCCCTGCCAGGTAGGCCAGAATCACATGGCGGACTCTCTGGAATCTCCCGCCGGGAAGGTAGGAACCGCCTCTCAAACATACTGGAAGCACGTGCCGGACATGCCGGCACCACGTACTGGACAGACCAGAAACACCTGCCGGACCTGCCTGAACCACCTGCTGAGCACACCGGAACAACTTGCTCGACTCGCTGGAGCCACCTGCTGGACACCCCAAAATCACCAGCCAGCTATGCCAGAACCACTTGCCGTACACTCCGGAATCACCTGCTGGTTACACCAGAGCCACTTGGTGGACAATCCAGAATCACCTGCCGGACATGCCAGAACCACCTGTCACACATGCCGGAACCACGTGCCTGACACGCCGGAACCACCTCGCGGACAGACCGGAACCACCTACCAGACATGCCTGAACCACCTGCCGAGCATGCCGGAACCACCTGCCGGACACGCCAAAATCACCTGCGGGCTAGGCCAGAACCACTTGTAGGACTCTCCTGGAGCACCTGCCGGGCATGCGGGAACCACCTCTCAGACGTCCCAGAACCACGTGCGGCACATGACGGAACCCATTACCGGACAGACCGGAACCACCTGCTGGACACGCCAGAATCACCTGCCAAGAACACCGGAACCACCTGAACAGCTCGCCAGAAACACCTGCCGGACATGCCAAAATCACCTGCCGGCTACACCAGAACCTCTTGCCGGACACTCCGGAATCACCTGCCAGACATGATGCAACCAAATGTCAGACGTGCCAGAACCACGTGCCAGAGACACCGGATGCAACTGCCGAGCATGCCGGAACCTCCTGCTCAACTCGCTGTAACCACCTGCCGGGGACGCCAAAATCACCTGTCAGCTAGGCCAGAACCACGTGGCGGACTCTATGGACTCACCCGCCGGGCATGCCGGAACCAGCTCTCAGACGTGCCAGAAGCACGTGCCGGACACGCCGGAAACACCCACTAGAGAGACCGGAACCACCTGCCAGACCCGCCTGAACCACCTGCTGAGTACGCTGGAACAACCTGCTCTACTCGCTGGAGCCACCTGCTGGACACGCCAAAATCACCTGATGGCTACGCCAGCACCACTCGGCAGACAAGCCAGAATCACCTGCAGGGTATGCCGGAACCACCTCTCAGACGTGCCAGAACCCCTTGTCGGACACTCCGGAATCACCTGTCAGGCATGCCGGAACCTCCTCTCGAACGTGCCAGAATGACGTGCCAGAGACACCGGATGCACCTGCCGAGCACGCCGGGACCTCCTGTTCGACTCGCCGGAACCACCAGCCAGAGACGCCCAAATCCCCTGCCAGGTAGGCCAGAATCACATGGCGGACTCTCTGGAATCTCCCGCCGGGAAGGTAGGAACCGCCTCTCAAACATACTGGAAGCACGTGCCGGACATGCCGGCACCACGTACTGGACAGACCAGAAACACCTGCCGGACCTGCCTGAACCACCTGCTGAGCACACCGGAACAACTTGCTCGACTCGCTGGAGCCACCTGCTGGACACCCCAAAATCACCAGCCAGCTATGCCAGAACCACTTGCCGTACACTCCGGAATCACCTGCTGGTTACACCAGAGCCACTTGGTGGACAATCCAGAATCACCTGCCGGACATGCCAGAACCACCTGTCACACATGCCGGAACCACGTGCCTGACACGCCGGAACCATCTCGCGGACAGACCGGAACCACCTACCAGACATGCCTGAACCACCTGCCGAGCATGCCGGAACCACCTGCCGGACACGCCAAAATCACCTGCGGGCTAGGCCAGAACCACTTGTAGGACTCTCCTGGAGCACCTGCCGGGCATGCGGGAACCACCTCTCAGACGTCCCAGAACCACGTGCGGCACATGACGGAACCCATTACCGGACAGACCGGAACCACCTGCTGGACACGCCAGAATCACCTGCCAAGAACACCGGAACCACCTGAACAGCTCGCCAGAAACACCTGCCGGACATGCCAAAATCACCTGCCGGCTACACCAGAACCTCTTGCCGGACACTCCGGAATCACCTGCCAGACATGATGCAACCAAATGTCAGACGTGCCAGAACCACGTGCCAGAGACACCGGATGCAACTGCCGAGCATGCCGGAACCTCCTGCTCAACTCGCTGTAACCACCTGCCGGGGACGCCAAAATCACCTGTCAGCTAGGCCAGAACCACGTGGCGGACTCTATGGACTCACCCGCCGGGCATGCCGGAACCAGCTCTCAGACGTGCCAGAAGCACGTGCCGGACACGCCGGAACCACCCACTAGAGAGACCGGAACCACCTGCCAGACCCGCCTGAACCACCTGCTGAGTACGCTGGAACAACCTGCTCTACTCGCTGGAGCCACCTGCTGGACACGCCAAAATCACCTGATGGCTACGCCAGCACCACTCGGCAGACAAGCCAGAATCACCTGCAGGGTATGCCGGAACCACCTCTCAGACGTGCCAGAACCCCTTGTCGGACACTCCGGAATCACCTGTCAGGCATGCCGGAACCTCCTCTCGAACGTGCCAGAATGACGTGCCAGAGACACCGGATGCACCTGCCGAGCACGCCGGGACCTCCTCTTCGACTCGCCGGAACCACCAGCCAGAGACGCCCAAATCCCCTGCCAGGTAGGCCAGAATCACATGGCGGACTCTCTGGAATCTCCCGCCGGGAAGGTAGGAACCGCCTCTCAAACATACTGGAAGCACGTGCCGGACATGCCGGCACCACGTACTGGACAGACCAGAAACACCTGCCGGACCTGCCTGAACCACCTGCTGAGCACACCGGAACAACTTGCTCGACTCGCTGGAGCCACCTGCTGGACACCCCAAAATCACCAGCCAGCTATGCCAGAACCACTTGCCGTACACTCCGGAATCACCTGCTGGTTACACCAGAGCCACTTGGTGGACAATCCAGAATCACCTGCCGGACATGCCAGAACCACCTGTCACACATGCCGGAACCACGTGCCTGACACGCCGGAACCACCTCGCGGACAGACCGGAACCACCTACCAGACATGCCTGAACCACCTGCCGAGCATGCCGGAACCACCTGCCGGACACGCCAAAATCACCTGCGGGCTAGGCCAGAACCACTTGTAGGACTCTCCTGGAGCACCTGCCGGGCATGCGGGAACCACCTCTCAGACGTCCCAGAACCAGGTGCGGCACATGACGGAACCCATTACCGGACAGACCGGAACCACCTGCTGGACACGCCAGAATCACCTGCCAAGAACACCGGAACCACCTGAACAGCTCGCCAGAAACACCTGCCGGACATGCCAAAATCACCTGCCGGCTACACCAGAACCTCTTGCCGGACACTCCGGAATCACCTGCCAGACATGATGCAACCAAATGTCAGACGTGCCAGAACCACGTGCCAGAGACACCGGATGCAACTGCCGAGCATGCCGGAACCTCCTGCTCAACTCGCTGTAACCACCTGCCGGGGACGCCAAAATCACCTGTCAGCTAGGCCAGAACCACGTGGCGGACTCTATGGACTCACCCGCCGGGCATGCCGGAACCAGCTCTCAGACGTGCCAGAAGCACGTGCCGGACACGCCGGAACCACCCACTAGAGAGACCGGAACCACCTGCCAGACCCGCCTGAACCACCTGCTGAGTACGCTGGAACAACCTGCTCTACTCGCTGGAGCCACCTGCTGGACACGCCAAAATCACCTGATGGCTACGCCAGCACCACTCGGCAGACAAGCCAGAATCACCTGCAGGGTATGCCGGAACCACCTCTCAGACGTGCCAGAACCCCTTGTCGGACACTCCGGAATCACCTGTCAGGCATGCCGGAACCTCCTCTCGAACGTGCCAGAATGACGTGCCAGAGACACCGGATGCACCTGCCGAGCACGCCGGGACCTCCTCTTCGACTCGCCGGAACCACCAGCCAGAGACGCCCAAATCCCCTGCCAGGTAGGCCAGAATCACATGGCGGACTCTCTGGAATCTCCCGCCGGGAAGGTAGGAACCGCCTCTCAAACATACTGGAAGCACGTGCCGGACATGCCGGCACCACGTACTGGACAGACCAGAAACACCTGCCGGACCTGCCTGAACCACCTGCTGAGCACACCGGAACAACTTGCTCGACTCGCTGGAGCCACCTGCTGGACACCCCAAAATCACCAGCCAGCTATGCCAGAACCACTTGCCGTACACTCCGGAATCACCTGCTGGTTACACCAGAGCCACTTGGTGGACAATCCAGAATCACCTGCCGGACATGCCAGAACCACCTGTCACACATGCCGGAACCACGTGCCTGACACGCCGGAACCACCTCGCGGACAGACCGGAACCCCCTACCAGACATGCCTGAACCACCTGCCGAGCATGCCGGAACCACCTGCCGGACACGCCAAAATCACCTGCGGGCTAGGCCAGAACCACTTGTAGGACTCTCCTGGAGCACCTGCCGGGCATGCGGGAACCACCTCTCAGACGTCCCAGAACCACGTGCGGCACATGACGGAACCCATTACCGGACAGACCGGAACCACCTGCTGGACACGCCAGAATCACCTGCCAAGAACACCGGAACCACCTGAACAGCTCGCCAGAAACACCTGCCGGACATGCCAAAATCACCTGCCGGCTACACCAGAACCTCTTGCCGGACACTCCGGAATCACCTGCCAGACATGATGCAACCAAATGTCAGACGTGCCAGAACCACGTGCCAGAGACACCGGATGCAACTGCCGAGCATGCCGGAACCTCCTGCTCAACTCGCTGTAACCACCTGCCGGGGACGCCAAAATCACCTGTCAGCTAGGCCAGAACCACGTGGCGGACTCTATGGACTCACCCGCCGGGCATGCCGGAACCAGCTCTCAGACGTGCCAGAAGCACGTGCCGGACACGCCGGAACCACCCACTAGAGAGACCGGAACCACCTGCCAGACCCGCCTGAACCACCTGCTGAGTACGCTGGAACAACCTGCTCTACTCGCTGGAGCCACCTGCTGGACACGCCAAAATCACCTGATGGCTACGCCAGCACCACTCGGCAGACAAGCCAGAATCACCTGCAGGGTATGCCGGAACCACCTCTCAGACGTGCCAGAACCCCTTGTCGGACACTCCGGAATCACCTGTCAGGCATGCCGGAACCTCCTCTCGAACGTGCCAGAATGACGTGCCAGAGACACCGGATGCACCTGCCGAGCACGCCGGGACCTCCTCTTCGACTCGCCGGAACCACCAGCCAGAGACGCCCAAATCCCCTGCCAGGTAGGCCAGAATCACATGGCGGACTCTCTGGAATCTCCCGCCGGGAAGGTAGGAACCGCCTCTCAAACATACTGGAAGCACGTGCCGGACATGCCGGCACCACGTACTGGACAGACCAGAAACACCTGCCGGACCTGCCTGAACCACCTGCTGAGCACACCGGAACAACTTGCTCGACTCGCTGGAGCCACCTGCTGGACACCCCAAAATCACCAGCCAGCTATGCCAGAACCACTTGCCGTACACTCCGGAATCACCTGCTGGTTACACCAGAGCCACTTGGTGGACAATCCAGAATCACCTGCCGGACATGCCAGAACCACCTGTCACACATGCCGGAACCACGTGCCTGACACGCCGGAACCACCTCGCGGACAGACCGGAACCACCTACCAGACATGCCTGAACCACCTGCCGAGCATGCCGGAACCACCTGCCGGACACGCCAAAATCACCTGCGGGCTAGGCCAGAACCACTTGTAGGACTCTCCTGGAGCACCTGCCGGGCATGCGGGAACCACCTCTCAGACGTCCCAGAACCAGGTGCGGCACATGACGGAACCCATTACCGGACAGACCGGAACCACCTGCTGGACACGCCAGAATCACCTGCCAAGAACACCGGAACCACCTGAACAGCTCGCCAGAAACACCTGCCGGACATGCCAAAATCACCTGCCGGCTACACCAGAACCTCTTGCCGGACACTCCGGAATCACCTGCCAGACATGATGCAACCAAATGTCAGACGTGCCAGAACCACGTGCCAGAGACACCGGATGCAACTGCCGAGCATGCCGGAACCTCCTGCTCAACTCGCTGTAACCACCTGCCGGGGACGCCAAAATCACCTGTCAGCTAGGCCAGAACCACGTGGCGGACTCTATGGACTCACCCGCCGGGCATGCCGGAACCAGCTCTCAGACGTGCCAGAAGCACGTGCCGGACACGCCGGAACCACCCACTAGAGAGACCGGAACCACCTGCCAGACCCGCCTGAACCACCTGCTGAGTACGCTGGAACAACCTGCTCTACTCGCTGGAGCCACCTGCTGGACACGCCAAAATCACCTGATGGCTACGCCAGCACCACTCGGCAGACAAGCCAGAATCACCTGCAGGGTATGCCGGAACCACCTCTCAGACGTGCCAGAACCCCTTGTCGGACACTCCGGAATCACCTGTCAGGCATGCCGGAACCTCCTCTCGAACGTGCCAGAATGACGTGCCAGAGACACCGGATGCACCTGCCGAGCACGCCGGGACCTCCTCTTCGACTCGCCGGAACCACCAGCCAGAGACGCCCAAATCCCCTGCCAGGTAGGCCAGAATCACATGGCGGACTCTCTGGAATCTCCCGCCGGGAAGGTAGGAACCGCCTCTCAAACATACTGGAAGCACGTGCCGGACATGCCGGCACCACGTACTGGACAGACCAGAAACACCTGCCGGACCTGCCTGAACCACCTGCTGAGCACACCGGAACAACTTGCTCGACTCGCTGGAGCCACCTGCTGGACACCCCAAAATCACCAGCCAGCTATGCCAGAACCACTTGCCGTACACTCCGGAATCACCTGCTGGTTACACCAGAGCCACTTGGTGGACAATCCAGAATCACCTGCCGGACATGCCAGAACCACCTGTCACACATGCCGGAACCACGTGCCTGACACGCCGGAACCACCTCGCGGACAGACCGGAACCCCCTACCAGACATGCCTGAACCACCTGCCGAGCATGCCGGAACCACCTGCCGGACACGCCAAAATCACCTGCGGGCTAGGCCAGAACCACTTGTAGGACTCTCCTGGAGCACCTGCCGGGCATGCGGGAACCACCTCTCAGACGTCCCAGAACCACGTGCGGCACATGACGGAACCCATTACCGGACAGACCGGAACCACCTGCTGGACACGCCAGAATCACCTGCCAAGAACACCGGAACCACCTGAACAGCTCGCCAGAAACACCTGCCGGACATGCCAAAATCACCTGCCGGCTACACCAGAACCTCTTGCCGGACACTCCGGAATCACCTGCCAGACATGATGCAACCAAATGTCAGACGTGCCAGAACCACGTGCCAGAGACACCGGATGCAACTGCCGAGCATGCCGGAACCTCCTGCTCAACTCGCTGTAACCACCTGCCGGGGACGCCAAAATCACCTGTCAGCTAGGCCAGAACCACGTGGCGGACTCTATGGACTCACCCGCCGGGCATGCCGGAACCAGCTCTCAGACGTGCCAGAAGCACGTGCCGGACACGCCGGAACCACCCACTAGAGAGACCGGAACCACCTGCCAGACCCGCCTGAACCACCTGCTGAGTACGCTGGAACAACCTGCTCTACTCGCTGGAGCCACCTGCTGGACACGCCAAAATCACCTGATGGCTACGCCAGCACCACTCGGCAGACAAGCCAGAATCACCTGCAGGGTATGCCGGAACCACCTCTCAGACGTGCCAGAACCCCTTGTCGGACACTCCGGAATCACCTGTCAGGCATGCCGGAACCTCCTCTCGAACGTGCCAGAATGACGTGCCAGAGACACCGGATGCACCTGCCGAGCACGCCGGGACCTCCTCTTCGACTCGCCGGAACCACCAGCCAGAGACGCCCAAATCCCCTGCCAGGTAGGCCAGAATCACATGGCGGACTCTCTGGAATCTCCCGCCGGGAAGGTAGGAACCGCCTCTCAAACATACTGGAAGCACGTGCCGGACATGCCGGCACCACGTACTGGACAGACCAGAAACACCTGCCGGACCTGCCTGAACCACCTGCTGAGCACACCGGAACAACTTGCTCGACTCGCTGGAGCCACCTGCTGGACACCCCAAAATCACCAGCCAGCTATGCCAGAACCACTTGCCGTACACTCCGGAATCACCTGCTGGTTACACCAGAGCCACTTGGTGGACAATCCAGAATCACCTGCCGGACATGCCAGAACCACCTGTCACACATGCCGGAACCACGTGCCTGACACGCCGGAACCACCTCGCGGACAGACCGGAACCACCTACCAGACATGCCTGAACCACCTGCCGAGCATGCCGGAACCACCTGCCGGACACGCCAAAATCACCTGCGGGCTAGGCCAGAACCACTTGTAGGACTCTCCTGGAGCACCTGCCGGGCATGCGGGAACCACCTCTCAGACGTCCCAGAACCACGTGCGGCACATGACGGAACCCATTACCGGACAGACCGGAACCACCTGCTGGACACGCCAGAATCACCTGCCAAGAACACCGGAACCACCTGAACAGCTCGCCAGAAACACCTGCCGGACATGCCAAAATCACCTGCCGGCTACACCAGAACCTCTTGCCGGACACTCCGGAATCACCTGCCAGACATGATGCAACCAAATGTCAGACGTGCCAGAACCACGTGCCAGAGACACCGGATGCAACTGCCGAGCATGCCGGAACCTCCTGCTCAACTCGCTGTAACCACCTGCCGGGGACGCCAAAATCACCTGTCAGCTAGGCCAGAACCACGTGGCGGACTCTATGGACTCACCCGCCGGGCATGCCGGAACCAGCTCTCAGACGTGCCAGAAGCACGTGCCGGACACGCCGGAACCACCCACTAGAGAGACCGGAACCACCTGCCAGACCCGCCTGAACCACCTGCTGAGTACGCTGGAACAACCTGCTCTACTCGCTGGAGCCACCTGCTGGACACGCCAAAATCACCTGATGGCTACGCCAGCACCACTCGGCAGACAAGCCAGAATCACCTGCAGGGTATGCCGGAACCACCTCTCAGACGTGCCAGAACCCCTTGTCGGACACTCCGGAATCACCTGTCAGGCATGCCGGAACCTCCTCTCGAACGTGCCAGAATGACGTGCCAGAGACACCGGATGCACCTGCCGAGCACGCCGGGACCTCCTCTTCGACTCGCCGGAACCACCAGCCAGAGACGCCCAAATCCCCTGCCAGGTAGGCCAGAATCACATGGCGGACTCTCTGGAATCTCCCGCCGGGAAGGTAGGAACCGCCTCTCAAACATACTGGAAGCACGTGCCGGACATGCCGGCACCACGTACTGGACAGACCAGAAACACCTGCCGGACCTGCCTGAACCACCTGCTGAGCACACCGGAACAACTTGCTCGACTCGCTGGAGCCACCTGCTGGACACCCCAAAATCACCAGCCAGCTATGCCAGAACCACTTGCCGTACACTCCGGAATCACCTGCTGGTTACACCAGAGCCACTTGGTGGACAATCCAGAATCACCTGCCGGACATGCCAGAACCACCTGTCACACATGCCGGAACCACGTGCCTGACACGCCGGAACCACCTCGCGGACAGACCGGAACCACCTACCAGACATGCCTGAACCACCTGCCGAGCATGCCGGAACCACCTGCCGGACACGCCAAAATCACCTGCGGGCTAGGCCAGAACCACTTGTAGGACTCTCCTGGAGCACCTGCCGGGCATGCGGGAACCACCTCTCAGACGTCCCAGAACCACGTGCGGCACATGACGGAACCCATTACCGGACAGACCGGAACCACCTGCTGGACACGCCAGAATCACCTGCCAAGAACACCGGAACCACCTGAACAGCTCGCCAGAAACACCTGCCGGACATGCCAAAATCACCTGCCGGCTACACCAGAACCTCTTGCCGGACACTCCGGAATCACCTGCCAGACATGATGCAACCAAATGTCAGACGTGCCAGAACCACGTGCCAGAGACACCGGATGCAACTGCCGAGCATGCCGGAACCTCCTGCTCAACTCGCTGTAACCACCTGCCGGGGACGCCAAAATCACCTGTCAGCTAGGCCAGAACCACGTGGCGGACTCTATGGACTCACCCGCCGGGCATGCCGGAACCAGCTCTCAGACGTGCCAGAAGCACGTGCCGGACACGCCGGAACCACCCACTAGAGAGACCGGAACCACCTGCCAGACCCGCCTGAACCACCTGCTGAGTACGCTGGAACAACCTGCTCTACTCGCTGGAGCCACCTGCTGGACACGCCAAAATCACCTGATGGCTACGCCAGCACCACTCGGCAGACAAGCCAGAATCACCTGCAGGGTATGCCGGAACCACCTCTCAGACGTGCCAGAACCCCTTGTCGGACACTCCGGAATCACCTGTCAGGCATGCCGGAACCTCCTCTCGAACGTGCCAGAATGACGTGCCAGAGACACCGGATGCACCTGCCGAGCACGCCGGGACCTCCTCTTCGACTCGCCGGAACCACCAGCCAGAGACGCCCAAATCCCCTGCCAGGTAGGCCAGAATCACATGGCGGACTCTCTGGAATCTCCCGCCGGGAAGGTAGGAACCGCCTCTCAAACATACTGGAAGCACGTGCCGGACATGCCGGCACCACGTACTGGACAGACCAGAAACACCTGCCGGACCTGCCTGAACCACCTGCTGAGCACACCGGAACAACTTGCTCGACTCGCTGGAGCCACCTGCTGGACACCCCAAAATCACCAGCCAGCTATGCCAGAACCACTTGCCGTACACTCCGGAATCACCTGCTGGTTACACCAGAGCCACTTGGTGGACAATCCAGAATCACCTGCCGGACATGCCAGAACCACCTGTCACACATGCCGGAACCACGTGCCTGACACGCCGGAACCACCTCGCGGACAGACCGGAACCACCTACCAGACATGCCTGAACCACCTGCCGAGCATGCCGGAACCACCTGCCGGACACGCCAAAATCACCTGCGGGCTAGGCCAGAACCACTTGTAGGACTCTCCTGGAGCACCTGCCGGGCATGCGGGAACCACCTCTCAGACGTCCCAGAACCACGTGCGGCACATGACGGAACCCATTACCGGACAGACCGGAACCACCTGCTGGACACGCCAGAATCACCTGCCAAGAACACCGGAACCACCTGAACAGCTCGCCAGAAACACCTGCCGGACATGCCAAAATCACCTGCCGGCTACACCAGAACCTCTTGCCGGACACTCCGGAATCACCTGCCAGACATGATGCAACCAAATGTCAGACGTGCCAGAACCACGTGCCAGAGACACCGGATGCAACTGCCGAGCATGCCGGAACCTCCTGCTCAACTCGCTGTAACCACCTGCCGGGGACGCCAAAATCACCTGTCAGCTAGGCCAGAACCACGTGGCGGACTCTATGGACTCACCCGCCGGGCATGCCGGAACCAGCTCTCAGACGTGCCAGAAGCACGTGCCGGACACGCCGGAACCACCCACTAGAGAGACCGGAACCACCTGCCAGACCCGCCTGAACCACCTGCTGAGTACGCTGGAACAACCTGCTCTACTCGCTGGAGCCACCTGCTGGACACGCCAAAATCACCTGATGGCTACGCCAGCACCACTCGGCAGACAAGCCAGAATCACCTGCAGGGTATGCCGGAACCACCTCTCAGACGTGCCAGAACCCCTTGTCGGACACTCCGGAATCACCTGTCAGGCATGCCGGAACCTCCTCTCGAACGTGCCAGAATGACGTGCCAGAGACACCGGATGCACCTGCCGAGCACGCCGGGACCTCCTCTTCGACTCGCCGGAACCACCAGCCAGAGACGCCCAAATCCCCTGCCAGGTAGGCCAGAATCACATGGCGGACTCTCTGGAATCTCCCGCCGGGAAGGTAGGAACCGCCTCTCAAACATACTGGAAGCACGTGCCGGACATGCCGGCACCACGTACTGGACAGACCAGAAACACCTGCCGGACCTGCCTGAACCACCTGCTGAGCACACCGGAACAACTTGCTCGACTCGCTGGAGCCACCTGCTGGACACCCCAAAATCACCAGCCAGCTATGCCAGAACCACTTGCCGTACACTCCGGAATCACCTGCTGGTTACACCAGAGCCACTTGGTGGACAATCCAGAATCACCTGCCGGACATGCCAGAACCACCTGTCACACATGCCGGAACCACGTGCCTGACACGCCGGAACCACCTCGCGGACAGACCGGAACCACCTACCAGACATGCCTGAACCACCTGCCGAGCATGCCGGAACCACCTGCCGGACACGCCAAAATCACCTGCGGGCTAGGCCAGAACCACTTGTAGGACTCTCCTGGAGCACCTGCCGGGCATGCGGGAACCACCTCTCAGACGTCCCAGAACCACGTGCGGCACATGACGGAACCCATTACCGGACAGACCGGAACCACCTGCTGGACACGCCAGAATCACCTGCCAAGAACACCGGAACCACCTGAACAGCTCGCCAGAAACACCTGCCGGACATGCCAAAATCACCTGCCGGCTACACCAGAACCTCTTGCCGGACACTCCGGAATCACCTGCCAGACATGATGCAACCAAATGTCAGACGTGCCAGAACCACGTGCCAGAGACACCGGATGCAACTGCCGAGCATGCCGGAACCTCCTGCTCAACTCGCTGTAACCACCTGCCGGGGACGCCAAAATCACCTGTCAGCTAGGCCAGAACCACGTGGCGGACTCTATGGACTCACCCGCCGGGCATGCCGGAACCAGCTCTCAGACGTGCCAGAAGCACGTGCCGGACACGCCGGAACCACCCACTAGAGAGACCGGAACCACCTGCCAGACCCGCCTGAACCACCTGCTGAGTACGCTGGAACAACCTGCTCTACTCGCTGGAGCCACCTGCTGGACACGCCAAAATCACCTGATGGCTACGCCAGCACCACTCGGCAGACAAGCCAGAATCACCTGCAGGGTATGCCGGAACCACCTCTCAGACGTGCCAGAACCCCTTGTCGGACACTCCGGAATCACCTGTCAGGCATGCCGGAACCTCCTCTCGAACGTGCCAGAATGACGTGCCAGAGACACCGGATGCACCTGCCGAGCACGCCGGGACCTCCTCTTCGACTCGCCGGAACCACCAGCCAGAGACGCCCAAATCCCCTGCCAGGTAGGCCAGAATCACATGGCGGACTCTCTGGAATCTCCCGCCGGGAAGGTAGGAACCGCCTCTCAAACATACTGGAAGCACGTGCCGGACATGCCGGCACCACGTACTGGACAGACCAGAAACACCTGCCGGACCTGCCTGAACCACCTGCTGAGCACACCGGAACAACTTGCTCGACTCGCTGGAGCCACCTGCTGGACACCCCAAAATCACCAGCCAGCTATGCCAGAACCACTTGCCGTACACTCCGGAATCACCTGCTGGTTACACCAGAGCCACTTGGTGGACAATCCAGAATCACCTGCCGGACATGCCAGAACCACCTGTCACACATGCCGGAACCACGTGCCTGACACGCCGGAACCACCTCGCGGACAGACCGGAACCACCTACCAGACATGCCTGAACCACCTGCCGAGCATGCCGGAACCACCTGCCGGACACGCCAAAATCACCTGCGGGCTAGGCCAGAACCACTTGTAGGACTCTCCTGGAGCACCTGCCGGGCATGCGGGAACCACCTCTCAGACGTCCCAGAACCACGTGCGGCACATGACGGAACCCATTACCGGACAGACCGGAACCACCTGCTGGACACGCCAGAATCACCTGCCAAGAACACCGGAACCACCTGAACAGCTCGCCAGAAACACCTGCCGGACATGCCAAAATCACCTGCCGGCTACACCAGAACCTCTTGCCGGACACTCCGGAATCACCTGCCAGACATGATGCAACCAAATGTCAGACGTGCCAGAACCACGTGCCAGAGACACCGGATGCAACTGCCGAGCATGCCGGAACCTCCTGCTCAACTCGCTGTAACCACCTGCCGGGGACGCCAAAATCACCTGTCAGCTAGGCCAGAACCACGTGGCGGACTCTATGGACTCACCCGCCGGGCATGCCGGAACCAGCTCTCAGACGTGCCAGAAGCACGTGCCGGACACGCCGGAACCACCCACTAGAGAGACCGGAACCACCTGCCAGACCCGCCTGAACCACCTGCTGAGTACGCTGGAACAACCTGCTCTACTCGCTGGAGCCACCTGCTGGACACGCCAAAATCACCTGATGGCTACGCCAGCACCACTCGGCAGACAAGCCAGAATCACCTGCAGGGTATGCCGGAACCACCTCTCAGACGTGCCAGAACCCCTTGTCGGACACTCCGGAATCACCTGTCAGGCATGCCGGAACCTCCTCTCGAACGTGCCAGAATGACGTGCCAGAGACACCGGATGCACCTGCCGAGCACGCCGGGACCTCCTCTTCGACTCGCCGGAACCACCAGCCAGAGACGCCCAAATCCCCTGCCAGGTAGGCCAGAATCACATGGCGGACTCTCTGGAATCTCCCGCCGGGAAGGTAGGAACCGCCTCTCAAACATACTGGAAGCACGTGCCGGACATGCCGGCACCACGTACTGGACAGACCAGAAACACCTGCCGGACCTGCCTGAACCACCTGCTGAGCACACCGGAACAACTTGCTCGACTCGCTGGAGCCACCTGCTGGACACCCCAAAATCACCAGCCAGCTATGCCAGAACCACTTGCCGTACACTCCGGAATCACCTGCTGGTTACACCAGAGCCACTTGGTGGACAATCCAGAATCACCTGCCGGACATGCCAGAACCACCTGTCACACATGCCGGAACCACGTGCCTGACACGCCGGAACCACCTCGCGGACAGACCGGAACCACCTACCAGACATGCCTGAACCACCTGCCGAGCATGCCGGAACCACCTGCCGGACACGCCAAAATCACCTGCGGGCTAGGCCAGAACCACTTGTAGGACTCTCCTGGAGCACCTGCCGGGCATGCGGGAACCACCTCTCAGACGTCCCAGAACCACGTGCGGCACATGACGGAACCCATTACCGGACAGACCGGAACCACCTGCTGGACACGCCAGAATCACCTGCCAAGAACACCGGAACCACCTGAACAGCTCGCCAGAAACACCTGCCGGACATGCCAAAATCACCTGCCGGCTACACCAGAACCTCTTGCCGGACACTCCGGAATCACCTGCCAGACATGATGCAACCAAATGTCAGACGTGCCAGAACCACGTGCCAGAGACACCGGATGCAACTGCCGAGCATGCCGGAACCTCCTGCTCAACTCGCTGTAACCACCTGCCGGGGACGCCAAAATCACCTGTCAGCTAGGCCAGAACCACGTGGCGGACTCTATGGACTCACCCGCCGGGCATGCCGGAACCAGCTCTCAGACGTGCCAGAAGCACGTGCCGGACACGCCGGAACCACCCACTAGAGAGACCGGAACCACCTGCCAGACCCGCCTGAACCACCTGCTGAGTACGCTGGAACAACCTGCTCTACTCGCTGGAGCCACCTGCTGGACACGCCAAAATCACCTGATGGCTACGCCAGCACCACTCGGCAGACAAGCCAGAATCACCTGCAGGGTATGCCGGAACCACCTCTCAGACGTGCCAGAACCCCTTGTCGGACACTCCGGAATCACCTGTCAGGCATGCCGGAACCTCCTCTCGAACGTGCCAGAATGACGTGCCAGAGACACCGGATGCACCTGCCGAGCACGCCGGGACCTCCTCTTCGACTCGCCGGAACCACCAGCCAGAGACGCCCAAATCCCCTGCCAGGTAGGCCAGAATCACATGGCGGACTCTCTGGAATCTCCCGCCGGGAAGGTAGGAACCGCCTCTCAAACATACTGGAAGCACGTGCCGGACATGCCGGCACCACGTACTGGACAGACCAGAAACACCTGCCGGACCTGCCTGAACCACCTGCTGAGCACACCGGAACAACTTGCTCGACTCGCTGGAGCCACCTGCTGGACACCCCAAAATCACCAGCCAGCTATGCCAGAACCACTTGCCGTACACTCCGGAATCACCTGCTGGTTACACCAGAGCCACTTGGTGGACAATCCAGAATCACCTGCCGGACATGCCAGAACCACCTGTCACACATGCCGGAACCACGTGCCTGACACGCCGGAACCACCTCGCGGACAGACCGGAACCACCTACCAGACATGCCTGAACCACCTGCCGAGCATGCCGGAACCACCTGCCGGACACGCCAAAATCACCTGCGGGCTAGGCCAGAACCACTTGTAGGACTCTCCTGGAGCACCTGCCGGGCATGCGGGAACCACCTCTCAGACGTCCCAGAACCACGTGCGGCACATGACGGAACCCATTACCGGACAGACCGGAACCACCTGCTGGACACGCCAGAATCACCTGCCAAGAACACCGGAACCACCTGAACAGCTCGCCAGAAACACCTGCCGGACATGCCAAAATCACCTGCCGGCTACACCAGAACCTCTTGCCGGACACTCCGGAATCACCTGCCAGACATGATGCAACCAAATGTCAGACGTGCCAGAACCACGTGCCAGAGACACCGGATGCAACTGCCGAGCATGCCGGAACCTCCTGCTCAACTCGCTGTAACCACCTGCCGGGGACGCCAAAATCACCTGTCAGCTAGGCCAGAACCACGTGGCGGACTCTATGGACTCACCCGCCGGGCATGCCGGAACCAGCTCTCAGACGTGCCAGAAGCACGTGCCGGACACGCCGGAACCACCCACTAGAGAGACCGGAACCACCTGCCAGACCCGCCTGAACCACCTGCTGAGTACGCTGGAACAACCTGCTCTACTCGCTGGAGCCACCTGCTGGACACGCCAAAATCACCTGATGGCTACGCCAGCACCACTCGGCAGACAAGCCAGAATCACCTGCAGGGTATGCCGGAACCACCTCTCAGACGTGCCAGAACCCCTTGTCGGACACTCCGGAATCACCTGTCAGGCATGCCGGAACCTCCTCTCGAACGTGCCAGAATGACGTGCCAGAGACACCGGATGCACCTACCGAGCATGCCGGGACCTCCTCTTCGACTCGCCGGAACCACCAGCCAGAGACGCCCAAATCCCCTGCCAGGTAGGCCAGAATCACATGGCGGACTCTCTGGAATCTCCCGCCGGGAAGGTAGGAACCGCCTCTCAAACATACTGGAAGCACGTGCCGGACATGCCGGCACCACGTACTGGACAGACCAGAAACACCTGCCGGACCTGCCTGAACCACCTGCTGAGCACACCGGAACAACTTGCTCGACTCGCTGGAGCCACCTGCTGGACACCCCAAAATCACCAGCCAGCTATGCCAGAACCACTTGCCGTACACTCCGGAATCACCTGCTGGTTACACCAGAGCCACTTGGTGGACAATCCAGAATCACCTGCCGGACATGCCAGAACCACCTGTCACACATGCCGGAACCACGTGCCTGACACGCCGGAACCACCTCGCGGACAGACCGCAACCACCTACCAGACATGCCTGAACCACCTGCCGAGCATGCCGGAACCACCTGCCGGACACGCCAAAATCACCTGCGGGCTAGGCCAGAACCACTTGTAGGACTCTCCTGGAGCACCTGCCGGGCATGCGGGAACCACCTCTCAGACGTCCCAGAACCACGTGCGGCACATGACGGAACCCATTACCGGACAGACCGGAACCACCTGCTGGACACGCCAGAATCACCTGCCAAGAACACCGGAACCACCTGAACAGCTCGCCAGAAACACCTGCCGGACATGCCAAAATCACCTGCCGGCTACACCAGAACCTCTTGCCGGACACTCCGGAATCACCTGCCAGACATGATGCAACCAAATGTCAGACGTGCCAGAACCACGTGCCAGAGACACCGGATGCAACTGCCGAGCATGCCGGAACCTCCTGCTCAACTCGCTGTAACCACCTGCCGGGGACGCCAAAATCACCTGTCAGCTAGGCCAGAACCACGTGGCGGACTCTATGGACTCACCCGCCGGGCATGCCGGAACCAGCTCTCAGACGTGCCAGAAGCACGTGCCGGACACGCCGGAACCACCCACTAGAGAGACCGGAACCACCTGCCAGACCCGCCTGAACCACCTGCTGAGTACGCTGGAACAACCTGCTCTACTCGCTGGAGCCACCTGCTGGACACGCCAAAATCACCTGATGGCTACGCCAGCACCACTCGGCAGACAAGCCAGAATCACCTGCAGGGTATGCCGGAACCACCTCTCAGACGTGCCAGAACCCCTTGTCGGACACTCCGGAATCACCTGTCAGGCATGCCGGAACCTCCTCTCGAACGTGCCAGAATGACGTGCCAGAGACACCGGATGCACCTGCCGAGCACGCCGGGACCTCCTCTTCGACTCGCCGGAACCACCAGCCAGAGACGCCCAAATCCCCTGCCAGGTAGGCCAGAATCACATGGCGGACTCTCTGGAATCTCCCGCCGGGAAGGTAGGAACCGCCTCTCAAACATACTGGAAGCACGTGCCGGACATGCCGGCACCACGTACTGGACAGACCAGAAACACCTGCCGGACCTGCCTGAACCACCTGCTGAGCACACCGGAACAACTTGCTCGACTCGCTGGAGCCACCTGCTGGACACCCCAAAATCACCAGCCAGCTATGCCAGAACCACTTGCCGTACACTCCGGAATCACCTGCTGGTTACACCAGAGCCACTTGGTGGACAATCCAGAATCACCTGCCGGACATGCCAGAACCACCTGTCACACATGCCGGAACCACGTGCCTGACACGCCGGAACCACCTCGCGGACAGACCGCAACCACCTACCAGACATGCCTGAACCACCTGCCGAGCATGCCGGAACCACCTGCCGGACACGCCAAAATCACCTGCGGGCTAGGCCAGAACCACTTGTAGGACTCTCCTGGAGCACCTGCCGGGCATGCGGGAACCACCTCTCAGACGTCCCAGAACCACGTGCGGCACATGACGGAACCCATTACCGGACAGACCGGAACCACCTGCTGGACACGCCAGAATCACCTGCCAAGAACACCGGAACCACCTGAACAGCTCGCCAGAAACACCTGCCGGACATGCCAAAATCACCTGCCGGCTACACCAGAACCTCTTGCCGGACACTCCGGAATCACCTGCCAGACATGATGCAACCAAATGTCAGACGTGCCAGAACCACGTGCCAGAGACACCGGATGCAACTGCCGAGCATGCCGGAACCTCCTGCTCAACTCGCTGTAACCACCTGCCGGGGACGCCAAAATCACCTGTCAGCTAGGCCAGAACCACGTGGCGGACTCTATGGACTCACCCGCCGGGCATGCCGGAACCAGCTCTCAGACGTGCCAGAAGCACGTGCCGGACACGCCGGAACCACCCACTAGAGAGACCGGAACCACCTGCCAGACCCGCCTGAACCACCTGCTGAGTACGCTGGAACAACCTGCTCTACTCGCTGGAGCCACCTGCTGGACACGCCAAAATCACCTGATGGCTACGCCAGCACCACTCGGCAGACAAGCCAGAATCACCTGCAGGGTATGCCGGAACCACCTCTCAGACGTGCCAGAACCCCTTGTCGGACACTCCGGAATCACCTGTCAGGCATGCCGGAACCTCCTCTCGAACGTGCCAGAATGACGTGCCAGAGACACCGGATGCACCTGCCGAGCACGCCGGGACCTCCTCTTCGACTCGCCGGAACCACCAGCCAGAGACGCCCAAATCCCCTGCCAGGTAGGCCAGAATCACATGGCGGACTCTCTGGAATCTCCCGCCGGGAAGGTAGGAACCGCCTCTCAAACATACTGGAAGCACGTGCCGGACATGCCGGCACCACGTA
The DNA here is from genome assembly GCF_041296235.1 of Equus asinus. Taxonomy (NCBI): domain Eukaryota; kingdom Metazoa; phylum Chordata; class Mammalia; order Perissodactyla; family Equidae; genus Equus; species Equus asinus. The sequence goes on from NW_027224739.1 coordinate 158,728, forward strand.
CTGGACAGACCAGAAACACCTGCCGGACCTGCCTGAACCACCTGCTGAGCACACCGGAACAACTTGCTCGACTCGCTGGAGCCACCTGCTGGACACCCCAAAATCACCAGCCAGCTATGCCAGAACCACTTGCCGTACACTCCGGAATCACCTGCTGGTTACACCAGAGCCACTTGGTGGACAATCCAGAATCACCTGCCGGACATGCCAGAACCACCTGTCACACATGCCGGAACCACGTGCCTGACACGCCGGAACCACCTCGCGGACAGACCGCAACCACCTACCAGACATGCCTGAACCACCTGCCGAGCATGCCGGAACCACCTGCCGGACACGCCAAAATCACCTGCGGGCTAGGCCAGAACCACTTGTAGGACTCTCCTGGAGCACCTGCCGGGCATGCGGGAACCACCTCTCAGACGTCCCAGAACCACGTGCGGCACATGACGGAACCCATTACCGGACAGACCGGAACCACCTGCTGGACACGCCAGAATCACCTGCCAAGAACACCGGAACCACCTGAACAGCTCGCCAGAAACACCTGCCGGACATGCCAAAATCACCTGCCGGCTACACCAGAACCTCTTGCCGGACACTCCGGAATCACCTGCCAGACATGATGCAACCAAATGTCAGACGTGCCAGAACCACGTGCCAGAGACACCGGATGCAACTGCCGAGCATGCCGGAACCTCCTGCTCAACTCGCTGTAACCACCTGCCGGGGACGCCAAAATCACCTGTCAGCTAGGCCAGAACCACGTGGCGGACTCTATGGACTCACCCGCCGGGCATGCCGGAACCAGCTCTCAGACGTGCCAGAAGCACGTGCCGGACACGCCGGAACCACCCACTAGAGAGACCGGAACCACCTGCCAGACCCGCCTGAACCACCTGCTGAGTACGCTGGAACAACCTGCTCTACTCGCTGGAGCCACCTGCTGGACACGCCAAAATCACCTGATGGCTACGCCAGCACCACTCGGCAGACAAGCCAGAATCACCTGCAGGGTATGCCGGAACCACCTCTCAGACGTGCCAGAACCCCTTGTCGGACACTCCGGAATCACCTGTCAGGCATGCCGGAACCTCCTCTCGAACGTGCCAGAATGACGTGCCAGAGACACCGGATGCACCTGCCGAGCACGCCGGGACCTCCTCTTCGACTCGCCGGAACCACCAGCCAGAGACGCCCAAATCCCCTGCCAGGTAGGCCAGAATCACATGGCGGACTCTCTGGAATCTCCCGCCGGGAAGGTAGGAACCGCCTCTCAAACATACTGGAAGCACGTGCCGGACATGCCGGCACCACGTACTGGACAGACCAGAAACACCTGCCGGACCTGCCTGAACCACCTGCTGAGCACACCGGAACAACTTGCTCGACTCGCTGGAGCCACCTGCTGGACACCCCAAAATCACCAGCCAGCTATGCCAGAACCACTTGCCGTACACTCCGGAATCACCTGCTGGTTACACCAGAGCCACTTGGTGGACAATCCAGAATCACCTGCCGGACATGCCAGAACCACCTGTCACACATGCCGGAACCACGTGCCTGACACGCCGGAACCACCTCGCGGACAGACCGGAACCACCTACCAGACATGCCTGAACCACCTGCCGAGCATGCCGGAACCACCTGCCGGACACGCCAAAATCACCTGCGGGCTAGGCCAGAACCACTTGTAGGACTCTCCTGGAGCACCTGCCGGGCATGCGGGAACCACCTCTCAGACGTCCCAGAACCACGTGCGGCACATGACGGAACCCATTACCGGACAGACCGGAACCACCTGCTGGACACGCCAGAATCACCTGCCAAGAACACCGGAACCACCTGAACAGCTCGCCAGAAACACCTGCCGGACATGCCAAAATCACCTGCCGGCTACACCAGAACCTCTTGCCGGACACTCCGGAATCACCTGCCAGACATGATGCAACCAAATGTCAGACGTGCCAGAACCACGTGCCAGAGACACCGGATGCAACTGCCAGCATGCCGGAACCTCCTGCTCAACTCGCTGTAACCACCTGCCGGGGACGCCAAAATCACCTGTCAGCTAGGCCAGAACCACGTGGCGGACTCTATGGACTCACCCGCCGGGCATGCCGGAACCAGCTCTCAGACGTGCCAGAAGCACGTGCCGGACACGCCGGAACCACCCACTAGAGAGACCGGAACCACCTGCCAGACCCGCCTGAACCACCTGCTGAGTACGCTGGAACAACCTGCTCTACTCGCTGGAGCCACCTGCTGGACACGCCAAAATCACCTGATGGCTACGCCAGCACCACTCGGCAGACAAGCCAGAATCACCTGCAGGGTATGCCGGAACCACCTCTCAGACGTGCCAGAACCCCTTGTCGGACACTCCGGAATCACCTGTCAGGCATGCCGGAACCTCCTCTCGAACGTGCCAGAATGACGTGCCAGAGACACCGGATGCACCTGCCGAGCACGCCGGGACCTCCTCTTCGACTCGCCGGAACCACCAGCCAGAGACGCCCAAATCCCCTGCCAGGTAGGCCAGAATCACATGGCGGACTCTCTGGAATCTCCCGCCGGGAAGGTAGGAACCGCCTCTCAAACATACTGGAAGCACGTGCCGGACATGCCGGCACCACGTACTGGACAGACCAGAAACACCTGCCGGACCTGCCTGAACCACCTGCTGAGCACACCGGAACAACTTGCTCGACTCGCTGGAGCCACCTGCTGGACACCCCAAAATCACCAGCCAGCTATGCCAGAACCACTTGCCGTACACTCCGGAATCACCTGCTGGTTACACCAGAGCCACTTGGTGGACAATCCAGAATCACCTGCCGGACATGCCAGAACCACCTGTCACACATGCCGGAACCACGTGCCTGACACGCCGGAACCACCTCGCGGACAGACCGGAACCACCTACCAGACATGCCTGAACCACCTGCCGAGCATGCCGGAACCACCTGCCGGACACGCCAAAATCACCTGCGGGCTAGGCCAGAACCACTTGTAGGACTCTCCTGGAGCACCTGCCGGGCATGCGGGAACCACCTCTCAGACGTCCCAGAACCACGTGCGGCATGACGGAACCCATTACCGGACAGACCGGAACCACCTGCTGGACACGCCAGAATCACCTGCCAAGAACACCGGAACCACCTGAACAGCTCGCCAGAAACACCTGCCGGACATGCCAAAATCACCTGCCGGCTACACCAGAACCTCTTGCCGGACACTCCGGAATCACCTGCCAGACATGATGCAACCAAATGTCAGACGTGCCAGAACCACGTGCCAGAGACACCGGATGCAACTGCCGAGCATGCCGGAACCTCCTGCTCAACTCGCTGTAACCACCTGCCGGGGACGCCAAAATCACCTGTCAGCTAGGCCAGAACCACGTGGCGGACTCTATGGACTCACCCGCCGGGCATGCCGGAACCAGCTCTCAGACGTGCCAGAAGCTCTGCCGGACACGCCGGAACCACCCACTAGAGAGACCGGAACCACCTGCCAGACCCGCCTGAACCACCTGCTGAGTACGCTGGAACAACCTGCTCTACTCGCTGGAGCCACCTGCTGGACACGCCAAAATCACCTGATGGCTACGCCAGCACCACTCGGCAGACAAGCCAGAATCACCTGCAGGGTATGCCGGAACCACCTCTCAGACGTGCCAGAACCCCTTGTCGGACACTCCGGAATCACCTGTCAGGCATGCCGGAACCTCCTCTCGAACGTGCCAGAATGACGTGCCAGAGACACCGGATGCACCTGCCGAGCACGCCGGGACCTCCTCTTCGACTCGCCGGAACCACCAGCCAGAGACGCCCAAATCCCCTGCCAGGTAGGCCAGAATCACATGGCGGACTCTCTGGAATTCTCCCGCCGGGAAGGTAGGAACCGCCTCTCAAACATACTGGAAGCACGTGCCGGACATGCCGGCACCACGTACTGGACAGACCAGAAACACCTGCCGGACCTGCCTGAACCACCTGCTGAGCACACCGGAACAACTTGCTCGACTCGCTGAGCCACCTGCTGGACACCCCAAAATCACCAGCCAGCTATGCCAGAACCACTTGCCGTACACTCCGGAATCACCTGCTGGTTACACCAGAGCCACTTGGTGGACAATCCAGAATCACCTGCCGGACATGCCAGAACCACCTGTCACACATGCCGGAACCACGTGCCTGACACGCCGGAACCACCTCGCGGACAGACCGGAACCACCTACCAGACATGCCTGAACCACCTGCCGAGCATGCCGGAACCACCTGCCGGACACGCCAAAATCACCTGCGGGCTAGGCCAGAACCACTTGTAGGACTCTCCTGGAGCACCTGCCGGGCATGCGGGAACCACCTCTCAGACGTCCCAGAACCACGTGCGGCACATGACGGAACCCATTACCGGACAGACCGGAACCACCTGCTGGACACGCCAGAATCACCTGCCAAGAACACCGGAACCACCTGAACAGCTCGCCAGAAACACCTGCCGGACATGCCAAAATCACCTGCCGGCTACACCAGAACCTCTTGCCGCACACTCCGGAATCACCTGCCAGACATGATGCAACCAAATGTCAGACGTGCCAGAACCACGTGCCAGAGACACCGGATGCAACTGCCGAGCATGCCGGAACCTCCTGCTCAACTCGCTGTAACCACCTGCCGGGGACGCCAAAATCACCTGTCAGCTAGGCCAGAACCACGTGGCGGACTCTATGGAATCACCCGCCGGGCATGCCGGAACCAGCTCTCAGACGTGCCAGAAGCACGTGCCGGACACGCCGGAACCACCCACTAGAGAGACCGGAACCACCTGCCAGACCCGCCTGAACCACCTGCTGAGTACGCTGGAACAACCTGCTCTACTCGCTGGAGCCACCTGCTGGACACGCCAAAATCACCTGATGGCTACGCCAGCACCACTCGGCAGACAAGCCAGAATCACCTGCAGGGTATGCCGGAACCACCTCTCAGACGTGCCAGAACCCCTTGTCGGACACTCCGGAATCACCTGTCAGGCATGCCGGAACCTCCTCTCGAACGTGCCAGAATGACGTGCCAGAGACACCGGATGCACCTGCCGAGCACGCCGGGACCTCCTCTTCGACTCGCCGGAACCACCAGCCAGAGACGCCAAATCCCCTGCCAGGTAGGCCAGAATCACATGGCGGACTCTCTGGAATCTCCCGCCGGGAAGGTAGGAACCGCCTCTCAAACATACTGGAAGCACGTGCCGGACATGCCGGCACCACGTACTGGACAGACCAGAAACACCTGCCGGACCTGCCTGAACCACCTGCTGAGCACACCGGAACAACTTGCTCGACTCGCTGGAGCCACCTGCTGGACACCCCAAAATCACCAGCCAGCTATGCCAGAACCACTTGCCGTACACTCCGGAATCACCTGCTGGTTACACCAGAGCCACTTGGTGGACAATCCAGAATCACCTGCCGGACATGCCAGAACCACCTGTCACACATGCCGGAACCACGTGCCTGACACGCCGGAACCACCTCGCGGACAGACCGGAACCACCTACCAGACATGCCTGAACCACCTGCCGAGCATGCCGGAACCACCTGCCGGACACGCCAAAATCACCTGCGGGCTAGGCCAGAACCACTTGTAGGACTCTCCTGGAGCACCTGCCGGGCATGCGGGAACCACCTCTCAGACGTCCCAGAACCACGTGCGGCACATGACGGAACCCATTACCGGACAGACCGGAACCACCTGCTGGACACGCCAGAATCACCTGCCAAGAACACCGGAACCACCTGAACAGCTCGCCAGAAACACCTGCCGGACATGCCAAAATCACCTGCCGGCTACACCAGAACCTCTTGCCGCACACTCCGGAATCACCTGCCAGACATGATGCAACCAAATGTCAGACGTGCCAGAACCACGTGCCAGAGACACCGGATGCAACTGCCGAGCATGCCGGAACCTCCTGCTCAACTCGCTGTAACCACCTGCCGGGGACGCCAAAATCACCTGTCAGCTAGGCCAGAACCACGTGGCGGACTCTATGGAATCACCCGCCGGGCATGCCGGAACCAGCTCTCAGACGTGCCAGAAGCACGTGCCGGACACGCCGGAACCACCCACTAGAGAGACCGGAACCACCTGCCAGACCCGCCTGAACCACCTGCTGAGTACGCTGGAACAACCTGCTCTACTCGCTGGAGCCACCTGCTGGACACGCCAAAATCACCTGATGGCTACGCCAGCACCACTCGGCAGACAAGCCAGAATCACCTGCAGGGTATGCCGGAACCACCTCTCAGACGTGCCAGAACCCCTTGTCGGACACTCCGGAATCACCTGTCAGGCATGCCGGAACCTCCTCTCGAACGTGCCAGAATGACGTGCCAGAGACACCGGATGCACCTGCCGAGCACGCCGGGACCTCCTCTTCGACTCGCCGGAACCACCAGCCAGAGACGCCCAAATCCCCTGCCAGGTAGGCCAGAATCACATGGCGGACTCTCTGGAATCTCCCGCCGGGAAGGTAGGAACCGCCTCTCAAACATACTGGAAGCACGTGCCGGACATGCCGGCACCACGTACTGGACAGACCAGAAACACCTGCCGGACCTGCCTGAACCACCTGCTGAGCACACCGGAACAACTTGCTCGACTCGCTGGAGCCACCTGCTGGACACCCCAAAATCACCAGCCAGCTATGCCAGAACCACTTGCCGTACACTCCGGAATCACCTGCTGGTTACACCAGAGCCACTTGGTGGACAATCCAGAATCACCTGCCGGACATGCCAGAACCACCTGTCACACATGCCGGAACCACGTGCCTGACACGCCGGAACCACCTCGCGGACAGACCGGAACCACCTACCAGACATGCCTGAACCACCTGCCGAGCATGCCGGAACCACCTGCCGGACACGCCAAAATCACCTGCGGGCTAGGCCAGAACCACTTGTAGGACTCTCCTGGAGCACCTGCCGGGCATGCGGGAACCACCTCTCAGACGTCCCAGAACCACGTGCGGCACATGACGAACCCATTACCGGACAGACCGGAACCACCTGCTGGACACGCCAGAATCACCTGCCAAGAACACCGGAACCACCTGAACAGCTCGCCAGAAACACCTGCCGGACATGCCAAAATCACCTGCCGGCTACACCAGAACCTCTTGCCGGACACTCCGGAATCACCTGCCAGACATGATGCAACCAAATGTCAGACGTGCCGGAACCACGTGCCAGAGACACCGGATGCAACTGCCGAGCATGCCGGAACCTCCTGCTCAACTCGCTGTAACCACCTGCCGGGGACGCCAAAATCACCTGTCAGCTAGGCCAGAACCACGTGGCGGACTCTATGGACTCACCCGCCGGGCATGCCGGAACCAGCTCTCAGACGTGCCAGAAGCACGTGCCGGACACGCCGGAACCACCCACTAGAGAGACCGGAACCACCTGCCAGACCCGCCTGAACCACCTGCTGAGTACGCTGGAACAACCTGCTCTACTCGCTGGAGCCACCTGCTGGACACGCCAAAATCACCTGATGGCTACGCCAGCACCACTCGGCAGACAAGCCAGAATCACCTGCAGGGTATGCCGGAACCACCTCTCAGACGTGCCAGAACCCCTTGTCGGACACTCCGGAATCACCTGTCAGGCATGCCGGAACCTCCTCTCGAACGTGCCAGAATGACGTGCCAGAGACACCGGATGCACCTGCCGAGCACGCCGGGACCTCCTCTTCGACTCGCCGGAACCACCAGCCAGAGACGCCCAAATCCCCTGCCAGGTAGGCCAGAATCACATGGCGGACTCTCTGGAATCTCCCGCCGGGAAGGTAGGAACCGCCTCTCAAACATACTGGAAGCACGTGCCGGACATGCCGGCACCACGTACTGGACAGACCAGAAACACCTGCCGGACCTGCCTGAACCACCTGCTGAGCACACCGGAACAACTTGCTCGACTCGCTGGAGCCACCTGCTGGACACCCCAAAATCACCAGCCAGCTATGCCAGAACCACTTGCCGTACACTCCGGAATCACCTGCTGGTTACACCAGAGCCACTTGGTGGACAATCCAGAATCACCTGCCGGACATGCCAGAACCACCTGTCACACATGCCGGAACCACGTGCCTGACACGCGGAACCACCTCGCGGACAGACCGGAACCACCTACCAGACATGCCTGAACCACCTGCCGAGCATGCCGGAACCACCTGCCGGACACGCCAAAATCACCTGCGGGCTAGGCCAGAACCACTTGTAGGACTCTCCTGGAGCACCTGCCGGGCATGCGGGAACCACCTCTCAGACGTCCCAGAACCACGTGCGGCACATGACGGAACCCATTACCGGACAGACCGGAACCACCTGCTGGACACGCCAGAATCACCTGCCAAGAACACCGGAACCACCTGAACAGCTCGCCAGAAACACCTGCCGGACATGCCAAAATCACCTGCCGGCTACACCAGAACCTCTTGCCGGACACTCCGGAATCACCTGCCAGACATGATGCAACCAAATGTCAGACGTGCCAGAACCACGTGCCAGAGACACCGGATGCAACTGCCGAGCATGCCGGAACCTCCTGCTCAACTCGCTGTAACCACCTGCCGGGGACGCCAAAATCACCTGTCAGCTAGGCCAGAACCACGTGGCGGACTCTATGGACTCACCCGCCGGGCATGCCGGAACCAGCTCTCAGACGTGCCAGAAGCACGTGCCGGACACGCCGGAACCACCCACTAGAGAGACCGGAACCACCTGCCAGACCCGCCTGAACCACCTGCTGAGTACGCTGGAACAACCTGCTCTACTCGCTGGAGCCACCTGCTGGACACGCCAAAATCACCTGATGGCTACGCCAGCACCACTCGGCAGACAAGCCAGAATCACCTGCAGGGTATGCCGGAACCACCTCTCAGACGTGCCAGAACCCCTTGTCGGACACTCCGGAATCACCTGTCAGGCATGCCGGAACCTCCTCTCGAACGTGCCAGAATGACGTGCCAGAGACACCGGATGCACCTGCCGAGCACGCCGGGACCTCCTCTTCGACTCGCCGGAACCACCAGCCAGAGACGCCCAAATCCCCTGCCAGGTAGGCCAGAATCACATGGCGGACTCTCTGGAATCTCCCGCCGGGAAGGTAGGAACCGCCTCTCAAACATACTGGAAGCACGTGCCGGACATGCCGGCACCACGTACTGGACAGACCAGAAACACCTGCCGGACCTGCCTGAACCACCTGCTGAGCACACCGGAACAACTTGCTCGACTCGCTGGAGCCACCTGCTGGACACCCCAAAATCACCAGCCAGCTATGCCAGAACCACTTGCCGTACACTCCGGAATCACCTGCTGGTTACACCAGAGCCACTTGGTGGACAATCCAGAATCACCTGCCGGACATGCCAGAACCACCTGTCACACATGCCGGAACCACGTGCCTGACACGCCGGAACCACCTCGCGGACAGACCGGAACCACCTACCAGACATGCCTGAACCACCTGCCGAGCATGCCGGAACCACCTGCCGGACACGCCAAAATCACCTGCGGGCTAGGCCAGAACCACTTGTAGGACTCTCCTGGAGCACCTGCCGGGCATGCGGGAACCACCTCTCAGACGTCCCAGAACCACGTGCGGCACATGACGGAACCCATTACCGGACAGACCGGAACCACCTGCTGGACACGCCAGAATCACCTGCCAAGAACACCGGAACCACCTGAACAGCTCGCCAGAAACACCTGCCGGACATGCCAAAATCACCTGCCGGCTACACCAGAACCTCTTGCCGCACACTCCGGAATCACCTGCCAGACATGATGCAACCAAATGTCAGACGTGCCAGAACCACGTGCCAGAGACACCGGATGCAACTGCCGAGCATGCCGGAACCTCCTGCTCAACTCGCTGTAACCACCTGCCGGGGACGCCAAAATCACCTGTCAGCTAGGCCAGAACCACGTGGCGGACTCTATGGAATCACCCGCCGGGCATGCCGGAACCAGCTCTCAGACGTGCCAGAAGCACGTGCCGGACACGCCGGAACCACCCACTAGAGAGACCGGAACCACCTGCCAGACCCGCCTGAACCACCTGCTGAGTACGCTGGAACAACCTGCTCTACTCGCTGGAGCCACCTGCTGGACACGCCAAAATCACCTGATGGCTACGCCAGCACCACTCGGCAGACAAGCCAGAATCACCTGCAGGGTATGCCGGAACCACCTCTCAGACGTGCCAGAACCCCTTGTCGGACACTCCGGGAATCACCTGTCAGGCATGCCGGAACCTCCTCTCGAACGTGCCAGAATGACGTGCCAGAGACACCGGATGCACCTGCCGAGCACGCCGGGACCCTCCTCTTCGACTCGCCGGAACCACCAGCCAGAGACGCCCAAATCCCTGCCAGGTAGGCCAGAATCACATGGCGGACTCTCTGGAATTCCCGCCGGGAAGGTAGGAACCGCCTCTCAAACATACTGGAAGCACGTGCCGGACATGCCGGCACCACGTACTGGACAGACCAGAAACACCTGCCGGACCTGCCTGAACCACCTGCTGAGCACACCGGAACAACTTGCTCGACTCGCTGGAGCCACCTGCTGGACACCCCAAAATCACCAGCCAGCTATGCCAGAACCACTTGCCGTACACTCCGGAATCACCTGCTGGTTACACCAGAGCCACTTGGTGGACAATCCAGAATCACCTGCCGGACATGCCAGAACCACCTGTCACACATGCCGGAACCACGTGCCTGACACGCCGGAACCACCTCGCGGACAGACCGGAACCACCTACCAGACATGCCTGAACCACCTGCCGAGCATGCCGGAACCACCTGCCGGACACGCCAAAATCACCTGCGGGCTAGGCCAGAACCACTTGTAGGACTCTCCTGGAGCACCTGCCGGGCATGCGGGAACCACCTCTCAGACGTCCCAGAACCACGTGCGGCACATGACGGAACCCATTACCGGACAGACCGGAACCACCTGCTGGACACGCCAGAATCACCTGCCAAGAACACCGGAACCACCTGAACAGCTCGCCAGAAACACCTGCCGGACATGCCAAAATCACCTGCCGGCTACACCAGAACCTCTTGCCGGACACTCCGGAATCACCTGCCAGACATGATGCAACCAAATGTCAGACGTGCCGGAACCACGTGCCAGAGACACCGGATGCAACTGCCGAGCATGCCGGAACCTCCTGCTCAACTCGCTGTAACCACCTGCCGGGGACGCCAAAATCACCTGTCAGCTAGGCCAGAACCACGTGGCGGACTCTATGGACTCACCCGCCGGGCATGCCGGAACCAGCTCTCAGACGTGCCAGAAGCACGTGCCGGACACGCCGGAACCACCCACTAGAGAGACCGGAACCACCTGCCAGACCCGCCTGAACCACCTGCTGAGCACGCTGGAACAACCTGCTCGACTCGCTGGAGCCACCTGCTGGACACGCCAAAATCACCTGATGGCTACGCCAGCACCACTCGGCAGACAAGCCAGAATCACCTGCAGGGTATGCCGGAACCACCTCTCAGACGTGCCAGAACCCTTGTCGGACACTCCGGAATCACCTGTCAGGCATGCCGGAACCTCCTTCGAACGTGCCAGAATGACGTGCCAGAGACACCGGATGCACCTGCCGAGCACGCCGGGACCTCCTCTTCGACTCGCCGGAACCACCAGCCAGAGACGCCCAAATCCCCTGCCAGGTAGGCCAGAATCACATGGCGGACTCTCTGGAATCTCCCGCCGGGAAGGTAGGAACCGCCTCTCAAACATACTGGAAGCACGTGCCGGACATGCCGGCACCACGTACTGGACAGACCAGAAACACCTGCCGGACCTGCCTGAACCACCTGCTGAGCACACCGGAACAACTTGCTCGACTCGCTGGAGCCACCTGCTGGACACCCCAAAATCACCAGCCAGCTATGCCAGAACCACTTGCCGTACACTCCGGAATCACCTGCTGGTTACACCAGAGCCACTTGGTGGACAATCCAGAATCACCTGCCGGACATGCCAGAACCACCTGTCACACATGCCGGAACCACGTGCCTGACACGCCGGAACCACCTCGCGGACAGACCGGAACCACCTACCAGACATGCCTGAACCACCTGCCGAGCATGCCGGAACCACCTGCCGGACACGCCAAAATCACCTGCGGGCTAGGCCAGAACCACTCTAGGACTCTCCTGGAGCACCTGCCGGGCATGCGGGAACCACCTCTCAGACGTCCCAGAACCACGTGCGGCACATGACGGAACCCATTACCGGACAGACCGGAACCACCTGCTGGACACGCCAGAATCACCTGCCAAGAACACCGGAACCACCTGAACAGCTCGCCAGAAACACCTGCCGGACATGCCAAAATCACCTGCCGGCTACACCAGAACCTCTTGCCGGACACTCCGGAATCACCTGCCAGACATGATGCAACCAAATGTCAGACGTGCCAGAACCACGTGCCAGAGACACCGGATGCAACTGCCGAGCATGCCGGAACCTCCTGCTCAACTCGCTGTAACCACCTGCCGGGGACGCCAAAATCACCTGTCAGCTAGGCCAGAACCACGTGGCGGACTCTATGGACTCACCCGCCGGGCATGCCGGAACCAGCTCTCAGACGTGCCAGAAGCACGTGCCGGACACGCCGGAACCACCCACTAGAGAGACCGGAACCACCTGCCAGACCCGCCTGAACCACCTGCTGAGTACGCTGGAACAACCTGCTCTACTCGCTGGAGCCACCTGCTGGACACGCCAAAATCACCTGATGGCTACGCCAGCACCACTCGGCAGACAAGCCAGAATCACCTGCAGGGTATGCCGGAACCACCTCTCAGACGTGCCAGAACCCCTTGTCGGACACTCCGGAATCACCTGTCAGGCATGCCGGAACCTCCTCTCGAACGTGCCAGAATGACGTGCCAGAGACACCGGATGCACCTGCCGAGCACGCCGGGACCTCCTCTTCGACTCGCCGGAACCACCAGCCAGAGACGCCCAAATCCCCTGCCAGGTAGGCCAGAATCACATGGCGGACTCTCTGGAATCTCCCGCCGGGAAGGTAGGAACCGCCTCTCAAACATACTGGAAGCACGTGCCGGACATGCCGGCACCACGTACTGGACAGACCAGAAACACCTGCCGGACCTGCCTGAACCACCTGCTGAGCACACCGGAACAACTTGCTCGACTCGCTGGAGCCACCTGCTGGACACCCCAAAATCACCAGCCAGCTATGCCAGAACCACTTGCCGTACACTCCGGAATCACCTGCTGGTTACACCAGAGCCACTTGGTGGACAATCCAGAATCACCTGCCGGACATGCCAGAACCACCTGTCACACATGCCGGAACCACGTGCCTGACACGCCGGAACCACCTCGCGGACAGACCGGAACCACCTACCAGACATGCCTGAACCACCTGCCGAGCATGCCGGAACCACCTGCCGGACACGCCAAAATCACCTGCGGGCTAGGCCAGAACCACTTGTAGGACTCTCCTGGAGCACCTGCCGGGCATGCGGGAACCACCTCTCAGACGTCCCAGAACCACGTGCGGCACATGACGGAACCCATTACCGGACAGACCGGAACCACCTGCTGGACACGCCAGAATCACCTGCCAAGAACACCGGAACCACCTGAACAGCTCGCCAGAAACACCTGCCGGACATGCCAAAATCACCTGCCGGCTACACCAGAACCTCTTGCCGGACACTCCGGAATCACCTGCCAGACATGATGCAACCAAATGTCAGACGTGCCAGAACCACGTGCCAGAGACACCGGATGCAACTGCCGAGGCATGCCGGAACCTCCTGCTCAACTCGCTGTAACCACCTGCCGGGGACGCCAAAATCACCTGTCAGCTAGGCCAGAACCACGTGGCGGACTCTATGGACTCACCCGCCGGGCATGCCGGAACCAGCTCTCAGACGTGCCAGAAGCACGTGCCGGACACGCCGGAACCACCCACTAGAGAGACCGGAACCACCTGCCAGACCCGCCTGAACCACCTGCTGAGTACGCTGGAACAACCTGCTCTACTCGCTGGAGCCACCTGCTGGACACGCCAAAATCACCTGATGGCTACGCCAGCACCACTCGGCAGACAAGCCAGAATCACCTGCAGGGTATGCCGGAACCACCTCTCAGACGTGCCAGAACCCCTTGTCGGACACTCCGGAATCACCTGTCAGGCATGCCGGAACCTCCTCTCGAACGTGCCAGAATGACGTGCCAGAGACACCGGATGCACCTGCCGAGCACGCCGGGACCTCCTCTTCGACTCGCCGGAACCACCAGCCAGAGACGCCCAAATCCCCTGCCAGGTAGGCCAGAATCACATGGCGGACTCTCTGGAATCTCCCGCCGGGAAGGTAGGAACCGCCTCTCAAACATACTGGAAGCACGTGCCGGACATGCCGGCACCACGTACTGGACAGACCAGAAACACCTGCCGGACCTGCCTGAACCACCTGCTGAGCACACCGGAACAACTTGCTCGACTCGCTGGAGCCACCTGCTGGACACCCCAAAATCACCAGCCAGCTATGCCAGAACCACTTGCCGTACACTCCGGAATCACCTGCTGGTTACACCAGAGCCACTTGGTGGACAATCCAGAATCACCTGCCGGACATGCCAGAACCACCTGTCACACATGCCGGAACCACGTGCCTGACACGCCGGAACCACCCGCGGACAGACCGGAACCACCTACCAGACATGCCTGAACCACCTGCCGAGCATGCCGGAACCACCTGCCGGACACGCCAAAATCACCTGCGGGCTAGGCCAGAACCACTTGTAGGACTCTCCTGGAGCACCTGCCGGGCATGCGGGAACCACCTCAGACGTCCCAGAACCACGTGCGGCACATGACGGAACCCATTACCGGACAGACCGGAACCACCTGCTGGACACGCCAGAATCACCTGCCAAGAACACCGGAACCACCTGAACAGCTCGCCAGAAACACCTGCCGGACATGCCAAAATCACCTGCCGGCTACACCAGAACCTCTTGCCGGACACTCCGGAATCACCTGCCAGACATGATGCAACCAAATGTCAGACGTGCCAGAACCACGTGCCAGAGACACCGGATGCAACTGCCGAGCATGCCGGAACCTCCTGCTCAACTCGCTGTAACCACCTGCCGGGGACGCCAAAATCACCTGTCAGCTAGGCCAGAACCACGTGGCGGACTCTATGGACTCACCCGCCGGGCATGCCGGAACCAGCTCTCAGACGTGCCAGAAGCACGTGCCGGACACGCCGGAACCACCCACTAGAGAGACCGGAACCACCTGCCAGACCCGCCTGAACCACCTGCTGAGTACGCTGGAACAACCTGCTCTACTCGCTGGAGCCACCTGCTGGACACGCCAAAATCACCTGATGGCTACGCCAGCACCACTCGGCAGACAAGCCAGAATCACCTGCAGGTAATGCCGGAACCACCTCTCAGACGTGCCAGAACCCCTTGTCGGACACTCCGGAATCACCTGTCAGGCATGCCGGAACCTCCTCTCGAACGTGCCAGAATGACGTGCCAGAGACACCGGATGCACCTGCCGAGCACGCCGGGACCTCCTCTTCGACTCGCCGGAACCACCAGCCAGAGACGCCCAAATCCCCTGCCAGGTAGGCCAGAATCACATGGCGGACTCTCTGGAATCTTCCCGCCGGGAAGGTAGGAACCGCCTCTCAAACATACTGGAAGCACGTGCCGGACATGCCGGCACCACGTACTGGAAGACCAGAAACACCTGCCGGACCTGCCTGAACCACCTGCTGAGCACACCGGAACAACTTGCTCGACTCGCTGGAGCCACCTGCTGGACACCCCAAAATCACCAGCCAGCTATGCCAGAACCACTTGCCGTACACTCCGGAATCACCTGCTGGTTACACCAGAGCCACTTGGTGGACAATCCAGAATCACCTGCCGGACATGCCAGAACCACCTGTCACACATGCCGGAACCACGTGCCTGACACGCCGGAACCACCTCGCGGACAGACCGGAACCACCTACCAGACATGCCTGAACCACCTGCCGAGCATGCCGGAACCACCTGCCGGACACGCCAAAATCACCTGCGGGCTAGGCCAGAACCACTTGTAGGACTCTCCTGGAGCACCTGCCGGGCATGCGGGAACCACCTCTCAGACGTCCCAGAACCACGTGCGGCACAAGACGGAACCCACGCCGGACAGACCGGAACCACCTGCTGGACACGCCAGAATCACCTGCCTAGAACACCCGAGCCACCTGTACTGCTCGCCAGAAACACCTGCCGGACATGCCAAAATCACCTGCCGGCTACACCAGAACCTCTTGCCGGACACTCCGGAATCACCTGCCAGACATGATGCAACCAAATGTCAGACGTGCCAGAACCACGTGCCAGAGACACCGGATGCAACTGCCGAGCATGCCGGAACCTCCTGCTCAACTCGCTGTAACCACCTGCCGGGGACGCCAAAATCACCTGTCAGCTAGGCCAGAACCACGTGGCGGACTCTATGGACTCACCCGCCGGGCATGCCGGAACCAGCTCTCAGACGTGCCAGAAGCACGTGCCGGACACGCCGGAACCACCCACTAGAGAGACCGGAACCACCTGCCAGACCCGCCTGAACCACCTGCTGAGTACGCTGGAACAACCTGCTCTACTCGCTGGAGCCACCTGCTGGACACGCCAAAATCACCTGATGGCTACGCCAGCACCACTCGGCAGACAAGCCAGAATCACCTGCAGGGTATGCCGGAACCACCTCTCAGACGTGCCAGAACCCCTTGTCGGACACTCCGGAATCACCTGTCAGGCATGCCGGAACCTCCTCTCGAACGTGCCAGAATGACGTGCCAGAGACACCGGATGCACCTGCCGAGCACGCCGGGACCTCCTCTTCGACTCGCCGGAACCACCAGCCAGAGACGCCCAAATCCCCTGCCAGGTAGGCCAGAATCACATGGCGGACTCTCTGGAATCTCCCGCCGGGAAGGTAGGAACCGCTCTCAAACATACTGGAAGCACGGCCGGACATGCCGGCACCACGTACTGGACAGACCAGAAACACCTGCCGGACCTGCCTGAACCACCTGCTGAGCACACCGGAACAACTTGCTCGACTCGCTGGAGCCACCTGCTGGACACCCCAAAATCACCAGCCAGCTATGCCAGAACCACTTGCCGTACACTCCGGAATCACCTGCTGGTTACACCAGAGCCACTTGGTGGACAATCCAGAATCACCTGCCGGACATGCCAGAACCACCTGTCACACATGCCGGAACCACGTGCCTGACACGCCGGAACCACCTCGCGGACAGACCGCAACCACCTACCAGACATGCCTGAACCACCTGCCGAGCATGCCGGAACCACCTGCCGGACACGCCAAAATCACCTGCGGGCTAGGCCAGAACCACTTGTAGGACTCTCCTGGAGCACCTGCCGGGCATGCGGGAACCACCTCTCAGACGTCCCAGAACCACGTGCGGCACATGACGGAACCCATTACCGGACAGACCGGAACCACCTGCTGGACACGCCAGAATCACCTGCCAAGAACACCGGAACCACCTGAACAGCTCGCCAGAAACACCTGCCGGACATGCCAAAATCACCTGCCGGCTACACCAGAACCTCTTGCCGGACACTCCGGAATCACCTGCCAGACATGATGCAACCAAATGTCAGACGTGCCAGAACCACGTGCCAGAGACACCGGATGCAACTGCCGAGCATGCCGGAACCTCCTGCTCAACTCGCTGTAACCACCTGCCGGGGACGCCAAAATCACCCGTCAGCTAGGCCAGAACCACGTGGCGGACTCTATGGACTCACCCGCCGGGCATGCCGGAACCAGCTCTCAGACGTGCCAGAAGCACGTGCCGGACACGCCGGAACCACCCACTAGAGAGACCGGAACCACCTGCCAGACCCGCCTGAACCACCTGCTGAGTACGCTGGAACAACCTGCTCTACTCGCTGAGCCACCTGCTGGACACGCCAAAATCACCTGATGGCTACGCCAGCACCACCTCGGCAGACAAGCCAGAATCACCTGCAGGGTATGCCGGAACCACCTCTCAGACGTGCCAGAACCCCTTGTCGGACACTCCGGAATCACCTGTCAGGCATGCCGGAACCTCCTCTCGAACGTGCCAGAATGACGTGCCAGAGACACCGGATGCACCTGCCGAGCACGCCGGGACCTCCTCTTCGACTCGCCGGAACCACCAGCCAGAGACGCCCAAATCCCCTGCCAGGTAGGCCAGAATCACATGGCGGACTCTCTGGAATCTTCCCGCCGGGAAGGTAGGAACCGCCTCTCAAACATACTGGAAGCACGTGCCGGACATGCCGGCACCACGTACTGGACAGACCAGAAACACCTGCCGGACCTGCCTGAACCACCTGCTGAGCACACCGGAACAACTTGCTCGACTCGCTGGAGCCACCTGCTGGACACCCCAAAATCACCAGCCAGCTATGCCAGAACCACTTGCCGTACACTCCGGAATCACCTGCTGGTTACACCAGAGCCACTTGGTGGACAATCCAGAATCACCTGCCGGACATGCCAGAACCACCTGTCACACATGCCGGAACCACGTGCCTGACACGCCGGAACCACCTCGCGGACAGACCGGAACCACCTACCAGACATGCCTGAACCACCTGCCGAGCATGCCGGAACCACCTGCCGGACACGCCAAAATCACCTGCGGGCTAGGCCAGAACCACTTGTAGGACTCTCCTGGAGCACCTGCCGGGCATGCGGGAACCACCTCTCAGACGTCCCAGAACCACGTGCGGCACATGACGGAACCCATTACCGGACAGACCGGAACCACCTGCTGGACACGCCAGAATCACCTGCCAAGAACACCGGAACCACCTGAACAGCTCGCCAGAAACACCTGCCGGACATGCCAAAATCACCTGCCGGCTACACCAGAACCTCTTGCCGGACACTCCGGAATCACCTGCCAGACATGATGCAACCAAATGTCAGACGTGCCAGAACCACGTGCCAGAGACACCGGATGCAACTGCCGAGCATGCCGGAACCTCCTGCTCAACTCGCTGTAACCACCTGCCGGGGACGCCAAAATCACCTGTCAGCTAGGCCAGAACCACGTGGCGGACTCTATGGACTCACCCGCCGGGCATGCCGGAACCAGCTCTCAGACGTGCCAGAAGCACGTGCCGGACACGCCGGAACCACCCACTAGAGAGACCGGAACCACCTGCCAGGACCCGCCTGAACCACCTGCTGAGTACGCTGGAACAACCTGCTCTACTCGCTGGAGCCACCTGCTGGACACGCCAAAATCACCTGATGGCTACGCCAGCACCACTCGGCAGACAAGCCAGAATCACCTGCAGGGTATGCCGGAACCACCTCTCAGACGTGCCAGAACCCCTTGTCGGACACTCCGGGAATCACCTGTCAGGCATGCCGGAACCTCCTCGAACGTGCCAGAATGACGTGCCAGAGACACCGGATGCACCTGCCGAGCACGCCCGGGACCTCCTCTTCGACTCGCCGGAACCACCAGCCAGAGACGCCCAAATCCTGCCAGGTAGGCCGGGAATCACATGGCGGACTCTCTGAACTCCCGCCGGGAAGGTAGGAACCGCCTCTCAAACATACTGGAAGCACGTGCCGGACATGCCGGCACCACGTACTGGACAGACCAGAAACACCTGCCGGACCTGCCTGAACCACCTGCTGAGCACACCGGAACAACTTGCTCGACTCGCTGGAGCCACCTGCTGGACACCCCAAAATCACCAGCCAGCTATGCCAGAACCACTTGCCGTACACTCCGGAATCACCTGCTGGTTACACCAGAGCCACTTGGTGGACAATCCAGAATCACCTGCCGGACATGCCAGAACCACCTGTCACACATGCCGGAATCACGTGCCTGACACGCCGGAACCACCTCGCGGACAGACCGGAACCACCTACCAGACATGCCTGAACCACCTGCCGAGCATGCCGGAACCACCTGCCGGACACGCCAAAATCACCTGCGGGCTAGGCCAGAACCACTTGTAGACTCTCCTGGAGCACCTGCCGGGCATGCGGGAACCACCTCTCAGACGTCCCAGAACCACGTGCGGCACATGACGGAACCCATTACCGGACAGACCGGAACCACCTGCTGGACACGCCAGAATCACCTGCCAAGAACACCGGAACCACCTGAACAGCTCGCCAGAAACACCTGCCGGACATGCCAAAATCACCTGCCGGCTACACCAGAACCTCTTGCCGGACACTCCGGAATCACCTGCCAGACATGATGCAACCAAATGTCAGACGTGCCAGAACCACGTGCCAGAGACACCGGATGCAACTGCCGAGCATGCCGGAACCTCCTGCTCAACTCGCTGTAACCACCTGCCGGGGACGCCAAAATCACCTGTCAGCTAGGCCAGAACCACGTGGCGGACTCTATGGACTCACCCGCCGGGCATGCCGGAACCAGCTCTCAGACGTGCCAGAAGCACGTGCCGGACACGCCGGAACCACCCACTAGAGAGACCGGAACCACCTGCCAGACCCGCCTGAACCACCTGCTGAGTACGCTGGAACAACCTGCTCTACTCGCTGGAGCCACCTGCTGGACACGCCAAAATCACCTGATGGCCGCCAGCACCACTCGGCAGACAAGCCAGAATCACCTGCAGGGTATGCCGGAACCACCTCTCAGACGGCCAGAACCCCTTGTCGGACACTCCGGAATCACTCTGTCAGGCATGCCGGAACCTCCTCTCGAACGTGCCAGAATGACGTGCCAGAGACACCGGATGCACCTGCCGAGCACGCCGGGACCTCCTCTTCGACTCGCCGGAACCACCAGCCAGAGACGCCCAAATCCCCTGCCAGGTAGGCCAGAATCACATGGCGGACTCTCTGGAATCTCCCGCCGGGAAGGTAGGAACCGCTTCTCAAAACATACTGGAAGCACGTGCCGACATGCCGGCACCACGTACTGGACAGACCAGAAACACCTGCCTGACCTGCCTGAACCACCTGCTGAGCACACCGGAACAACTTGCTCGACTCGCTGGAGCCACCTGCTGGACACCCCAAAATCACCAGCCAGCTATGCCAGAACCACTTGCCGTACACTCCGGAATCACCTGCTGGTTACACCAGAGCCACTTGGTGGACAATCCAGAATCACCTGCCGGACATGCCAGAACCACCTGTCACACATGCCGGAACCACGTGCCTGACACGCCGGAACCACCTCGCGGACAGACCGGAACCACCTACCAGACATGCCTGAACCACCTGCCGAGCATGCCGGAACCACCTGCCGGACACGCCAAAATCACCTGCGGGCTAGGCCAGAACCACTTGTAGGACTCTCCTGGAGCACCTGCCGGGCATGCGGGAACCACCTCTCAGACGCCCCAGAACCACGTGCGGCACATGACGGAACCCATTACCAGACAGACCGGAACCACCTGCTGGACACGCCAGAATCACCTGCCAAGAACACCGGAACCACCTGAACAGCTCGCCAGAAACACCCAACATGCCAAAATCACCTGCCGCTACACCAGAACCTCTTGCCGGACACTCCTGGAATCACCTGCCAGACATGATGCAACCAAATGTCAGACGTGCCAGAACCACGTGCCAGAGACACCGGATGCAACTGCCGAGCATGCCGGAACCTCCTGCTCAACTCGCTGTAACCACCTGCCGGGGACGCCAAAATCACCTGTCAGCTAGGCCAGAACCACGTGGCGGACTCTATGGACTCACCCGCCGGGCATGCCGGAACCAGCTCTCAGACGTGCCAGAAGCACGTGCCGGACACGCCGGAACCACCCACTAGAGAGACCGGAACCACCTGCCAGACCCGCCTGAACCACCTGCTGAGTACGCTGGAACAACCTGCTCTACTCGCTGGAGCCACCTGCTGGACACGCCAAAATCACCTGATGGCCACGCCAGCACCACTCGGCAGACAAGCCAGAATCACCTGCAGGGTATGCCGGAACCACCTCTCAGGACGTGCCAGAACCCCTTGTCGGACACTCCGGAATCACCTGTCAGGCATGCCGGAACCTCCTCTCGAACGTGCCAGAATGACGTGCCAGAGACACCGGATGCACCTGCCGAGCACGCCGGGACCTCCTCTTCGACTCGCCGGAACCACCAGCCAGACGCCCAAATCCCCTGCCAGGTAGGCCAGAATCACATGGCGGACTCTCTGGAATTCTCCCCGCCGGGAAGGTAGGAACCGCCTCTCAAACATACTGGAAGCACGTGCCGGACATGCCGGCACCACGTACTGGACAGACCAGAAACACCTGCCGGACCTGCCTGAACCACCTGCTGAGCACACCGGAACAACTTGCTCGACTCGCTGGAGCCACCTGCTGGACACCCCAAAATCACCAGCCAGCTATGCCAGAACCACTTGCCGTACACTCCGGAATCACCTGCTGGTTACACCAGAGCCACTTGGTGGACAATCCAGAATCACCTGCCGGACATGCCAGAACCACCTGTCACATGCCGGAACCACGGCCTGACACGCCGGAAACCACCTCGCGGACAGACCGGGAACCACCTACCAGACATGCCTGAACCACCTGCCGAGCATGCCGGAACCACCTGCCGGACACGCCAAAATCACCTGCGGGCTAGGCCAGAACCACTTGTAGGACTCTCCTGGAGCACCTGCCGGGCATGCGGGAACCACCTCTCAGACGTCCCAGAACCACGTGCGGCACATGACGGAACCCATTACCGGACAGACCGGAACCACCTGCTGGACACGCCAGAATCACCTGCCAAGAACACCGGAACCACCTGAACAGCTCGCCAGAAACACCTGCCGGACATGCCAAAATCACCTGCCGGCTACACCAGAACCTTTGCCGGACACTCCGGAATCACCTGCCAGACATGATGCAACCAAATGTCAGACGTGCCAGAACCACGTGCCAGAGACACCGGATGCAACTGCCGAGCATGCCGGAACCTCCTGCTCAACTCGCTGTAACCACCTGCCGGGGACGCCAAAATCACCTGTCAGCTAGGCCAGAACCACGTGGCGGACTCTATGGACTCACCCGCCGGGCATGCCGGAACCAGCTCTCAGACGTGCCAGAAGCACGTGCCGACACGCCGGAACCACCCACTAGAGAGACCGGAACCACCTGCCAGACCCGCCTGAACCACCTGCTGAGTACGCTGGAACAACCTGCTCTACTCGCTGAGCCACCTGCTGGACACGCCAAAACCACCTGATGGCTACGCCAGCACCACTCGGCAGACAAGCCAGAATCACCTGCAGGGTATGCCGGAACCACCTCTCAGACGTGCCAGAACCCTTGTCGGACACTCCGGAATCACCTGTCAGGCATGCCGGAACCTCCTCTCGAACGTGCCAGAATGACGTGCCAGAGACACCGGATGCACCTGCCGAGCACGCCGGGACCTCCTCTTCGACTCGCCGGAACCACCAGCCAGAGACGCCCAAATCCCCTGCCAGGTAGGCCAGAATCACATGGCGGACTCTCTGAATCTCCCGCCGGGAAGGTAGGAACCGCCTCTCAAACATACTGGAAGCACGTGGCTGACATGCCGGCACCACGTACTGGACAGACCAGAAACACCTGCCGGACCTGCCTGAACCACCTGCTGAGCACACCGGAACAACTTGCTCGACTCGCTGAGCCACCTGCTGGACACCCCAAAATCACCAGCCAGCTATGCCAGAACCACTTGCCGTACACTCCGGAATCACCTGCTGGTTACACCAGAGCCACTTGGTGGACAATCCAGAATCACCTGCCGGACATGCCAGAACCACCTGTCACACATGCCGGAACCACGTGCCTGACACGCCGGAACCACCTCGCGGACAGACCGCAACCACCTACCAGACATGCCTGAACCACCTGCCGAGCATGCCGGAACCACCTGCCGGACACGCCAAAATCACCTGCGGGCTAGGCCAGAACCACTTGTAGGACTCTCCTGGAGCACCTGCCGGGCATGCGGGAACCACCTCTCAGGACGTCCCAGAACCACGTGCGGCACATGACGGAACCCATTACCGGACAGACCGGAACACCTGCTGGACACGCCAGAATCACCTGCCAAGAACACCGGAACCACCTGAACAGCTCGCCAGAAACACCTGCCGGACATGCCAAAATCACCTGCCGGCTACACCAGAACCTCTTGCCGGACACTCCGGAATCACCTGCCAGACATGATGCAACCAAATGTCAGACGTGCCAGAACCACGTGCCAGAGACACCGGATGCAACTGCCGAGCATGCCGGAACCTCCTGCTCAACTCGCTGTAACCACCTGCCGGGGACGCCAAAATCACCTGTCAGCTAGGCCAGAACCACGTGGCGGACTCTATGGACTCACCCGCCGGGCATGCCGGAACCAGCTCTCAGACGTGCCAGAAGCACGTGCCGGACACGCCGGAACCACCCACTAGAGAGACCGGAACCACCTGCCAGACCCGCCTGAACCACCTGCTGAGTACGCTGGAACAACCTGCTCTACTCGCTGGAGCCACCTGCTGGACACGCCAAAATCACCTGATGGCTACGCCAGCACCACTCGGCAGACAAGCCAGAATCACCTGCAGGGTATGCCGGAACCACCTCTCAGACGTGCCAGAACCCCTTGTCGGACACTCCGGAATCACCTGTCAGGCATGCCGGAACCTCCTCTCGAACGTGCCAGAATGACGTGCAGAGACACCGGATGCACCTGCCGAGCACGCCGGGACCTCCTCTTCGACTCGCCGGAACCACCAGCCAGAGACGCCCAAATCCCCTGCCAGGTAGGCCAGAATCACATGGCGGACTCTCTGGAATCTCCCGCCGGGAAGGTAGGAACCGCCTCTCAAACATACTGGAAGCACGTGCCGGACATGCCGGCACCACGTACTGGACAGACCAGAAACACCTGCCGGACCTGCCTGAACCACCTGCTGAGCACACCGGAACAACTTGCTCGACTCGCTGGAGCCACCTGCTGGACACCCCAAAATCACCAGCCAGCTATGCCAGAACCACTTGCCGTACACTCCGGAATCACCTGCTGGTTACACCAGAGCCACTTGGTGGACAATCCAGAATCACCTGCCGGACATGCCAGAACCACCTGTCACACATGCCGGAACCACGTGCCTGACACGCCGGAACCACCTCGCGGACAGACCGGAACCACCTACCAGACATGCCTGAACCACCTGCCGAGCATGCCGGAACCACCTGCCGGACACGCCAAAATCACCTGCGGGCTAGGCCAGAACCACTTGTAGGACTCTCCTGGAGCACCTGCCGGGCATGCGGGAACCACCTCTCAGACGTCCCAGAACCACGTGCGGCACATGACGGAACCCATTACCGGACAGACCGGAACCACCTGCTGGACACGCCAGAATCACCTGCCAAGAACACCGGAACCACCTGAACAGCTCGCCAGAAACACCTGCCGGACATGCCAAAATCACCTGCCGGCTACACCAGAACCTCTTGCCGGACACTCCGGAATCACCTGCCAGACATGATGCAACCAAATGTCAGACGTGCCAGAACCACGTGCCAGAGACACCGGATGCAACTGCCGAGCATGCCGGAACCTCCTGCTCAACTCGCTGTAACCACCTGCCGGGGACGCCAAAATCACCTGTCAGCTAGGCCAGAACCACGTGGCGGACTCTATGGACTCACCCGCCGGGCATGCCGGAACCAGCTCTCAGACGTGCCAGAAGCACGTGCCGGACACGCCGGAACCACCCACTAGAGAGACCGGAACCACCTGCCAGACCCGCCTGAACCACCTGCTGAGTACGCTGGAACAACCTGCTCTACTCGCTGGAGCCACCTGCTGGACACGCCAAAATCACCTGATGGCTACGCCAGCACCACCTCGGCAGACAAGCCAGAATCACCTGCAGGGTATGCCGGAACCACCTCTCAGACGTGCCAGAACCCCTTGTCGGACACTCCGGAATCACCTGTCAGGCATGCCGGAACCTCCTCTCGAACGTGCCAGAATGACGTGCCAGAGACACCGGATGCGCCTGCCGAGCACGCCGGGACCTCCTCTTCGACTCGCCGGAACCACCAGCCAGAGACGCCCAAATCTCCTGCCAGGTAGGCCAGAATCACATGGCGGACTCTCTGGAATCTCCCGCCGGGAAGGTAGGAACCGCCCTCAAACATACTGGAAGCACGTGCCGGACATGCCGGCACCACGTACTGGACAGACCAGAAACACCTGCCGGACCTGCCTGAACCACCTGCTGAGCACACCGGAACAACTTGCTCGACTCGCTGGAGCCACCTGCTGGACACCCCAAAATCACCAGCCAGCTATGCCAGAACCACTTGCCGTACACTCCGGAATCACCTGCTGGTTACACCAGAGCCACTTGGTGGACAATCCAGAATCACCTGCCGGACATGCCAGAACCACCTGTCACACATGCCGGAACCACGTGCCTGACACGCCGGAACCACCTCGCGGACAGACCGGAACCACCTACCAGACATGCCTGAACCACCTGCCGAGCATGCCGGAACCACCTGCCGGACACGCCAAAATCACCTGCGGGCTAGGCCAGAACCACTTGTAGACTCTCCTGGAGCACCTGCCGGGCATGCGGGAACCACCTCTCAGACGTCCCAGAACCACGTGCGGCACATGACGGAACCCATTACCGGACAGACCGGAACCACCTGCTGGACACGCCAGAATCACCTGCCAAGAACACCGGAACCACCTGAACAGCTCGCCAGAAACACCTGCCGGACATGCCAAAATCACCTGCCGGCTACACCAGAACCTCTTGCCGGACACTCCGGAATCACCTGCCAGACATGATGCAACCAAATGTCAGACGTGCCAGAACCACGTGCCAGAGACACCGGATGCAACTGCCGAGCATGCCGGAACCTCCTGCTCAACTCGCTGTAACCACCTGCCGGGGACGCCAAAATCACCTGTCAGCTAGGCCAGAACCACGTGGCGGACTCTATGGACTCACCCGCCGGGCATGCCGGAACCAGCTCTCAGACGTGCCAGAAGCACGTGCCGGACACGCCGGAACCACCCACTAGAGAGACCGGAACCACCTGCCAGACCCGCCTGAACCACCTGCTGAGTACGCTGGAACAACCTGCTCTACTCGCTGGAGCCACCTGCTGGACACGCCAAAATCACCTGATGGCTACGCCAGCACCACTCGGCAGACAAGCCAGAATCACCTGCAGGGTATGCCGGAACCACCTCTCAGACGTGCCAGAACCCCTTGTCGGACACTCCGGAATCACCTGTCAGGCATGCCGGAACCTCCTCTCGAACGTGCCAGAATGACGTGCCAGAGACACCGGATGCACCTGCCGAGCACGCCGGGACCTCCTCTTCGACTCGCCGGAACCACCAGCCAGAGACGCCCAAATCTCCTGCCAGGTAGGCCAGAATCACATGGCGGACTCTCTGGAATCTTCCCGCCGGGAAGGTAGGAACCGCCTCTCAAACATACTGGAAGCACGTGCCGGACATGCCGGCACCACGACTGGACAGACCAGAAACACCTGCCGGACCTGCCTGAACCACCTGCTGAGCACACCGGAACAACTTGCTCGACTCGCTGGAGCCACCTGCTGGACACCCCAAAATCACCAGCCAGCTATGCCAGAACCACTTGCCGTACACTCCGGAATCACCTGCTGGTTACACCAGAGCCACTTGGTGGACAATCCAGAATCACCTGCCGGACATGCCAGAACCACCTGTCACACATGCCGGAACCACGTGCCTGACACGCCGGAACCACCTCGCGGACAGACCGGAACCACCTACCAGACATGCCTGAACCACCTGCCGAGCATGCCGGAACCACCTGCCGGACACGCCAAAATCACCTGCGGGCTAGGCCAGAACCACTTGTAGGACTCTCCTGGAGCACCTGCCGGGCATGCGGGAACCACCTCTCAGACGTCCCAGAACCACGTGCGGCACATGACGGAACCCATTACCGGACAGACCGGAACCACCTGCTGGACACGCCAGAATCACCTGCCAAGAACACCGGAACCACCTGAACAGCTCGCCAGAAACACCTGCCGGACATGCCAAAATCACCTGCCGGCTACACCAGAACCTCTTTGCCGCACACTCCGGAATCACCTGCCAGACATGATGCAACCAAATGTCAGACGTGCCAGAACCACGTGCCAGAGACACCGGATGCAACTGCCGAGCATGCCGGAACCTCCTGCTCAACTCGCTGTAACCACCTGCCGGGGACGCCAAAAATCACCTGTCAGCTAGGCCAGAACCACGTGGCGGACTCTATGGACTCACCCGCCGGGCATGCCGGAACCAGCTCTCAGACGTGCCAGAAGCACGTGCCGGACACGCCGGAACCACCCACTAGAGAGACCGGAACCACCTGCCAGACCCGCCTGAACCACCTGCTGAGTACGCTGGAACAACCTGCTCTACTCGCTGGAGCCACCTGCTGGACACGCCAAAATCACCTGATGGCTACGCCAGCACCACTCGGCAGACAAGCCAGAATCACCTGCAGGGTATGCCGGAACCACCTCTCAGACGTGCCAGAACCCCTTGTCGGACACTCCGGAATCACCTGTCAGGTATGTCGGAACCCTCCTCTCGAACGTGCCAGAATGACGTGCCAGAGACACCGGATGCACCTGCCGAGCACGCCGGGACCTCCTTTCGACTCGCCGGAACCACCAGCCAGAGACGCCAAATCCCCTGCCAGGTAGGCCAGAATCACATGGCGGACTCTCTGGAATCTCCCGCCGGGAAGGTAGGAACCGCCTCTCAAACATACTGGAAGCACGTGCCGGACATGCCGGCACCACGTACTGGACAGACCAGAAACACCTGCCGGACCTGCCTGAACCACCTGCTGAGCACACCGGAACAACTTGCTCGACTCGCTGGAGCCACCTGCTGGACACCCCAAAATCACCAGCCAGCTATGCCAGAACCACTTGCCGTACACTCCGGAATCACCTGCTGGTTACACCAGAGCCACTTGGTGGACAATCCAGAATCACCTGCCGGACATGCCAGAACCACCTGTCACACATGCCGGAACCACGTGCCTGACACGCCGGAACCACCTCGCGGACAGACCGGAACCACCTACCAGACATGCCTGAACCACCTGCCGAGCATGCCGGAACCACCTGCCGGACACGCCAAAATCACCTGCGGGCTAGGCCAGAACCACTTGTAGGACTCTCCTGGAGCACCTGCCGGGCATGCGGGAACCACCTCTCAGACGTCCCAGAACCACGTGCGGCACATGACGGAACCCATTACCGGACAGACCGGAACCACCTGCTGGACACGCCAGAATCACCTGCCAAGAACACCGGAACCACCTGAACAGCTCGCCAGAAACACCTGCCGGACATGCCAAAATCACCTGCCGGCTACACCAGAACCTCTTGCCGGACACTCCGGAATCACCTGCCAGACATGATGCAACCAAATGTCAGACGTGCCAGAACCACGTGCCAGAGACACCGGATGCAACTGCCGAGCATGCCGGAACCTCCTGCTCAACTCGCTGTAACCACCTGCCGGGGACGCCAAAATCACCTGTCAGCTAGGCCAGAACCACGTGGCGGACTCTATGGACTCACCCGCCGGGCATGCCGGAACCAGCTCTCAGACGTGCCAGAAGCACGTGCCGGACACGCCGGAACCACCCACTAGAGAGACCGGAACCACCTGCCAGACCCGCCTGAACCACCTGCTGAGTACGCTGGAACAACCTGCTCTACTCGCTGGAGCCACCTGCTGGACACGCCAAAATCACCTGATGGCTACGCCAGCACCACTCGGCAGACAAGCCAGAATCACCTGCAGGGTATGCCGGAACCACCTCTCAGACGTGCCAGAACCCCTTGTCGGACACTCCGGAATCACCTGTCAGGCATGCCGGAACCTCCTCTCGAACGTGCCAGAATGACGTGCCAGAGACACCGGATGCACCTGCCGAGCACGCCGGGACCTCCTCTTCGACTCGCCGGAACCACCAGCCAGAGACGCCCAAATCCCCTGCCAGGTAGGCCAGAATCACATGGCGGACTCTCTGGAATTCCCGCCGGAAGGTAGGAACCGCCTTCAAACATACTGGAAGCACGTGCCGGACATGCCGGCACCACGTACTGGACAGACCAGAAACACCTGCCGGACCTGCCTGAACCACCTGCTGAGCACACCGGAACAACTTGCTCGACTCGCTGGAGCCACCTGCTGGACACCCCAAAATCACCAGCCAGCTATGCCAGAACCACTTGCCGTACACTCCGGAATCACCTGCTGGTTACACCAGAGCCACTTGGTGGACAATCCAGAATCACCTGCCGGACATGCCAGAACCACCTGTCACACATGCCGGAACCACGTGCCTGACACGCCGGAACCACCTCGCGGACAGACCGGAACCACCTACCAGACATGCCTGAACCACCTGCCGAGCATGCCGGAACCACCTGCCGGACACGCCAAAATCACCTGCGGGCTAGCCAGAACCACTTGTAGGACTCTCCTGGAGCACCTGCCGGGCATGCGGGAACCACCTCTCAGACGTCCCAGAACCACGTGCGGCACATGACGGAACCCATTACCGGACAGACCGGAACCACCTGCTGGACACGCCAGAATCAGCTGCCAAGAACACCGGAACCACCTGAACAGCTCGCCAGAACACCTGCCGGACATGCCAAAATCACCTGCCGGCTACACCAGAACCTCTTGCCGGACACTCCGGAATCACCTGCCAGACATGATGCAACCAAATGTCAGACGTGCCAGAACCACGTGCCAGAGACACCGGATGCAACTGCCGAGCATGCCGGAACCTCCTGCTCAACTCGCTGTAACCACCTGCCGGGGACGCCAAAATCACCTGTCAGCTAGGCCAGAACCACGTGGCGGACTCTATGGACTCACCCGCCGGGCATGCCGGAACCAGCTCTCAGACGTGCCAGAAGCACGTGCCGGACACGCCGGAACCACCCACTAGAGAGACCGGAACCACCTGCCAGACCCGCCTGAACCACCTGCTGAGTACGCTGGAACAACCTGCTCTACTCGCTGGAGCCACCTGCTGGACACGCCAAAATCACCTGATGGCTACGCCAGCACCACTCGGCAGACAAGCCAGAATCACCTGCAGGTATGCCGGAACCACCTCTCAGACGTGCCAGAACCCCTTGTCGGACACTCCGGAATCACCTGTCAGGCATGCCGGAACCTCCTCTCGAACGTGCCAGAATGACGTGCCAGAGACACCGGATGCACCTGCCGAGCACGCCGGGACCTCCTCTTCGACTCGCCGGAACCACCAGCCAGAGACGCCCAAATCCCCTGCCAGGTAGGCCAGAATCACATGGCGGACTCTCTGGAATTCTCCCGCCGGGAAGGTAGGAACCGCCTCTCAAACATACTGGAAGCACGTGCCGGACATGCCGGCACCACGTACTGGACAGACCAGAAACACCTGCCGGACCTGCCTGAACCACCTGCTGAGCACACCGGAACAACTTGCTCGACTCGCTGGAGCCACCTGCTTGACACCCCAAAATCACCAGCCAGCTATGCCAGAACCACTTGCCGTACACTCCGGAATCACCTGCTGGTTACACCAGAGCCACTTGGTGGACAATCCAGAATCACCTGCCGGACATGCCAGAACCACCTGTCACACATGCCGGAACCACGTGCCTGACACGCCGGAGCCACCTCGCGGACAGACCGGAACCACCTACCAGACATGCCTGAACCACCTGCCGAGCATGCCGGAACCACCTGCCGGACACGCCAAAATCACCTGCGGGCTAGGCCAGAACCACTTGTAGGACTCTCCTGGAGCACCTGCCGGGCATGCGGGAACCACCTCTCAGACGTCCCAGAACCACGTGCGGCACATGACGGAACCCATTACCGGACAGACCGGAACCACCTGCTGGACACGCCAGAATCACCTGCCAAGAACACCGGAACCACCTGAACAGCTCGCCAGAAACACCTGCCGGACATGCCAAAATCACCTGCCGGCTACACCAGAACCTCTTGCCGGACACTCCGGAATCACCTGCCAGACATGATGCAACCAAATGTCAGACGTGCCAGAACCACGTGCCAGAGACACCGGATGCAACTGCCGAGCATGCCGGAACCTCCTGCTCAACTCGCTGTAACCACCTGCCGGGGACGCCAAAATCACCTGTCAGCTAGGCCAGAACCACGTGGCGGACTCTATGGACTCACCCGCCGGGCATGCCGGAACCAGCTCTCAGACGTGCCAGAAGCACGTGCCGGACACGCCGGAACCACCCACTAGAGAGACCGGAACCACCTGCCAGACCCGCCTGAACCACCTGCTGAGTACGCTGGAACAACCTGCTCTACTCGCTGGAGCCACCTGCTGGACACGCCAAAATCACCTGATGGCTACGCCAGCACCACTCGGCAGACAAGCCAGAATCACCTGCAGGGTATGCCGGAACCACCTCTCAGACGTGCCAGAACCCCTTGTCGGACACTCCGGAATCACCTGTCAGGCATGCCGGAACCTCCTCTCGAACGTGCCAGAATGACGTGCCAGAGACACCGGATGCACCTGCCGAGCACGCCGGGACCTCCTCTTCGACTCGCCGGAACCACCAGCCAGAGACGCCCAAACTCTGCCAGGTAGGCCAGAATCACATGGCGGACTCTCTGGAATCTCCCGCCGGGAAGGTAGGAACCGCCTCTCAAACATACTGGAAGCACGTGCCGGACATGCCGGCACCACGTACTGGACAGACCAGAAACACCTGCCGGACCTGCCTGAACCACCTGCTGAGCACACCGGAACAACTTGCTCGACTCGCTGGAGCCACCTGCTGGACACCCCAAAATCACCAGCCAGCTATGCCAGAACCACTTGCCGTACACTCCGGAATCACCTGCTGGTTACACCAGAGCCACTTGGTGGACAATCCAGAATCACCTGCCGGACATGCCAGAACCACCTGTCACACATGCCGGAACCACGTGCCTGACACGCCGGAACCACCTCGCGGACAGACCGGAACCACCTACCAGACATGCCTGAACCACCTGCCGAGCATGCCGGAACCACCTGCCGGACACGCCAAAATCACCTGCGGGCTAGGCCAGAACCACTTGTAGGACTCTCCTGGAGCACCTGCCGGGCATGCGGGAACCACCTCTCAGACGTCCCAGAACCACGTGCGGCACATGACGGAACCCATTACCGGACAGACCGGAACCACCTGCTGGACACGCCAGAATCAGCTGCCAAGAACACCGGAACCACCTGAACAGCTCGCCAGAAACACCTGCCGGACATGCCAAAATCACCTGCCGGCTACACCAGAACCTCTTTGCCGGACACTCCGGAATCACCTGCCAGACATGATGCAACCAAATGTCAGACGTGCCAGAACCACGTGCCAGAGACACCGGATGCAACTGCCGAGCATGCCGGAACCTCCTGCTCAACTCGCTGTAACCACCTGCCGGGGACGCCAAAATCACCTGTCAGCTAGGCCAGAACCACGTGGCGGACTCTATGGACTCACCCGCCGGGCATGCCGGAACCAGCTCTCAGACGTGCCAGAAGCACGTGCCGGACACGCCGGAACCACCCACTAGAGAGACCGGAACCACCTGCCAGACCCGCCTGAACCACCTGCTGAGTACGCTGGAACAACCTGCTCTACTCGCTGGAGCCACCTGCTGGACACGCCAAAATCACCTGATGGCTACGCCAGCACCACTCGGCAGACAAGCCAGAATCACCTGCAGGGTATGCCGGAACCACCTCTCAGACGTGCCAGAACCCCTTGTCGGACACTCCGGAATCACCTGTCAGGCATGCCGGAACCTCCTCTCGAACGTGCCAGAATGACGTGCCAGAGACACCGGATGCACCTGCCGAGCACGCCGGGACCTCCTCTTCGACTCGCCGGAACCACCAGCCAGAGACGCCCAAATCCCCTGCCAGGTAGGCCAGAATCACATGGCGGACTCTCTGAACCTCCCGCCGGGAAGGTAGGAACCGCCTCTCAAACATACTGGAAGCACGTGCCGGACATGCCGGCACCACGTACTGGACAGACCAGAAACACCTGCCGGACCTGCCTGAACCACCTGCTGAGCACACCGGAACAACTTGCTCGACTCGCTGGAGCCACCTGCTGGACACCCCAAAATCACCAGCCAGCTATGCCAGAACCACTTGCCGTACACTCCGGAATCACCTGCTGGTTACACCAGAGCCACTTGGTGGACAATCCAGAATCACCTGCCGGACATGCCAGAACCACCTGTCACACATGCCGGAACCACGTGCCTGACACGCCGGAACCACCTCGCGGACAGACCGGAACCACCTACCAGACATGCCTGAACCACCTGCCGAGCATGCCGGAACCACCTGCCGGACACGCCAAAATCACCTGCGGGCTAGGCCAGAACCACTTGTAGGACTCTCCTGGAGCACCTGCCGGGCATGCGGGAACCACCTCTGACGTCCCAGAACCACGTGCGGCACATGACGGAACCCATTACCGGACAGACCGGAACCACCTGCTGGACACGCCAGAATCACCTGCCAAGAACACCGGAACCACCTGAACAGCCTGCCAGAAACACCTGCCGGACATGCCAAAATCACCTGCCGGCTACACCAGAACCTCTTGCCGGACACTCCGGAATCACCTGCCAGACATGATGCAACCAAATGTCAGACGTGCCAGAACCACGTGCCAGAGACACCGGATGCAACTGCCGAGCATGCCGGAACCTCCTGCTCAACTCGCTGTAACCACCTGCCGGGGACGCCAAAATCACCTGTCAGCTAGGCCAGAACCACGGGCGGACTCTATGGACTCACCCGCCGGGCATGCCGGAACCAGCTCTCAGACGTGCCAGAAGCACGTGCCGGACACGCCGGAACCACCCACTAGAGAGACCGGAACCACCTGCCAGACCCGCCTTGAACCACCTGCTGAGTACGCTGGAACAACCTGCTCTACTCGCTGGAGCCACCTGCTGGACACGCCAAAATCACCTGATGGCTACGCCAGCACCACTCGGCAGACAAGCCAGAATCACCTGCAGGGTATGCCGGAACCACCTCTCAGACGTGCCAGAACCCTTGTCGGACACTCCGGAATCACCTGTCAGGCATGCCGAACCTCTCGAACGTGCCAGAATGACGTGCCAGAGACACCGGATGCGCCTGCCGAGCACGCCGGGACCTCCTCTTCGACTCGCCGGAACCACCAGCCAGAGACGCCCAAATCCCCTGCCAGGTAGGCCAGAATCACATGGCGGACTCTGGAATCTCCCGCCGGGAAGGTAGGAACCGCCTCTCAAACATACTGAAGCACGTGCCGGACATGCCGGCACCACGTACTGGACAGACCAGAAACACCTGCCGGACCTGCCTGAACCACCTGCTGAGCACACCGGAACAACTGCTCGACTCGCTGGAGCCACCTGCTGGACACCCCAAAATCACCAGCCAGCTATGCCAGAACCACTTGCCGTACACTCCGAATCACCTGCTGGTTACACCAGAGCCACTTGGTGGACAATCCAGAATCACCCGCTGACATGCCAGAACCACCTGTCACACATGCCGGAACCACGTGCCTGACACGCCGGAACCACCTCGCGGACAGACCGGAACCACCTACCAGACATGCCTGAACCACCTGCCGAGCATGCCGGAACCACCTGCCGGACACGCCAAATCACCTGCCAGGGCTAGAACCACTTGTAGGACTCTCCTGGAGCACCTGCCGGGCATGCGGGAACCACCTCTCAGACGTCCCAGAACCACGTGCGGCACATGACGGAACCCATTACCGGACAGACCGGAACCACCTGCTGGACACGCCAGAATCACCTGCCAAGAACACCGGAACCACCTGAACAGCTCGCCAGAAACACCTGCCGGACATGCCAAAATCACCTGCCGGCTACACCAGAACCTCTTGCCGGACACTCCGGAATCACCTGGGCAGACATGATGCAACCAAATGTCAGACGTGCCAGAACCACGTGCCAGAGACACCGGATGCAACTGCCGAGCATGCTGAACCTCCTGCTCAACTCGCTGTAACCACCTGCCGGGGACGCCAAAATCACCTGTCAGCTAGGCCAGAACCACGTGGCGACCCTATGGACTCACCCGCCGGGCATGCCGGAACCAGCTCTCAGACGTGCCAGAAGCACGTGCCGGACACGCCGGAACCACCCACTAGAGAGACCGGAACCACCTGCCAGACCCGCCTGAACCACCTGCTGAGTACGCTGGAACAACCTGCTCTACTCGCTGGAGCCACCTGCTGGACACGCCAAAATCACCTGATGGCTACGCCAGCACCACTCGGCAGACAAGCCAGAATCACCTGCAGGGTATGCCGGAACCACCTCTCAGACGTGCCAGAACCCCTTGTCGGACACTCCGGAATCACCTGTCAGGCATGCCGGAACCTCCTCTCGAACGTGCCAGAATGACGTGCCAGAGACACCGGATGCACCTGCCGAGCACGCCGGGACCTCCTCTTCGACTCGCCGGAACCACCAGCCAGAGACGCCTAAATCCTGCCAGGTAGGCCAGAATCACATGGCGGACTCTCTGAATCTCCCGCCGGGAAGGTAGGAACCGCCTCTCAAACATACTGGAAGCACGTGCCGGACATGCCGGCACCACGTACTGGACAGACCAGAAACACCTGCCGGACCTGCCTGAACCACCTGCTGAGCACACCGGAACAACTTGCTCGACTCGCTGGAGCCACCTGCTGGACACCCCAAAATCACCAGCCAGCTATGCCAGAACCACTTGTCGGACACTCCGGAATCACCTGTTGGTTACACCAGAGCCACTTGGTGGACAATCCAGAATCACCTGCCGGACATGCCAGAACCACCTGTCACATATGCCGGAACCACGTGCCTGACACGCCGGAACCACCTCGCGGACAGACCGGAACCACCTACCAGACATGCCTGAACCACCTGCCGAGCATGCCGGAACCACCTGCCGGACACGCCAAAATCATCTGCGGGCTAGCCAGAACCACTTGTAGGACTCTCCTGGAGCACCTGCCGGGCATGCGGGAACCACCTCTCAGACGTCCCAGAACCACGGCGGCATGACGGAACCCATTACCGGACAGACCGGAACCACCTGCTGGACACGCCAGAATCAGCTGCCAAGAACACCGGAACCACCTGAACAGCTCGCCAGAAACACCTGCCGGACATGCCAAAATCACCTGCCGGCTACACCAGAACCTCTTGCCGGACACTCCGGAATCACCTGCCAGACATGATGCAACCAAATGTCAGACGTGCCAGAACCACGTGCCAGAGACACCGGATGCAACTGCCGAGCATGCCGGAACCTCCTGCTCAACTTCGCTGTAACCACCTGCCGGGGACGCCAAAATCACCTGTCAGCTAGGCCAGAACCACGGGCGGACTCTATGGACTCACCCGCCGGGCATGCCGGAACTAGCTCTCAGACGTGCCAGAAGCACGTGCCGGACACGCCGGAACCACCCACTAGAGACCGGAACCACCTGCCAGACCCGCCTGAACCACCTGCTGAGTACGCTGGAACAACCTGCTCTACTCGCTGGAGCCACCTGCTGGACACGCCAAAATCACCTGATGGCTACGCCAGCACCACTCGGCAGACAAGCCAGAATCACCTGCAGGGTATGCCGGAACCACCTCTCAGACGTGCCAGAACCCCTGTCGGACACCCGGAATCACCTGTCAGGCATGCCGGAACCTCTCCCGAACGTGCCAGAATGACGTGCCAGAGACACCGGATGCGCCCTGCCGAGCACGCTCGGGACCTCCTCTTCGACTTCCGCCGGGATCCACCAGCCAGAGACGCCCAAATCCCCTGCCAGGTAGGCCAGAATCACATGGCGACCCCTCTCAAGAACTCTCCCGCCGGGAAGGTAGGAACCGCCTCTCAAACATACTGGAAGCACGTGCCGGACATGCCGGCACCACGTACTGGACAGACCAGAAACACCTGCCGGACCTGCCTGAACCACCTGCTGAGCACACCGGAACAACTTGCTGCACTGGAGCCACCTGCTGGACACCCCAAAATCACCAGCCAGCTATGCCAGAACCACTTGCCGTACACTCCGGAATCACCTGCTGGTTACACCAGAGCCACTTGGTGGACAACGAGAATCACCTGCTGACATGCCAGAACCACCCACCACACATGCCGGAACCACGTGCCTGACACGCCGGAACCACCTCGCGGGACAGACCGGAACCACCTACCAGACATGCCTGAACCACCTGCCGAGCATGCCGGAACCACCTGCCGGACACGCCAAAATCACCTGCGGGCTAGGCCAGAACCACTTGTAGGACTCTCCTGGAGCACCTGCCGGGCATGCGGGAACCACCTCTCAGACGTCCCAGAACCACGTGCGGCACATGACGGAACCCATTACCGGACAGACCGGAACCACCTGCTGGACACGCCCAGAATCACCTGCCAAGAACACCGGAACCACCTGAACAGCTCGCCAGAAACACCCGCCGGACATGCCAAAATCACCTGCCGGCTACACCAGAACCTCTTGCCGGACACTCCGGAATCACCTGCCAGACATGATGCAACCAAATGTCAGACGTGCCAGAACCACGTGCCAGAGACACCGGATGCAACTGCCGAGCATGCCGGAACCTCCTGCTCACTACAACCACCTGCCGGGGACGCCAAAATCACCTGTCAGCTAGGCCAGAACCACGGGCGGACTCTATGGACTCACCCGCCGGGCATGCCGGAACCAGCTCTCAGACGTGCCAGAAGCACGTGCCGACACGCCGGAACCACCCACTAGAGAGACCGGAACCACCTGCCAGACCCGCCTGAACCACCTGCTGAGTACGCTGGAACAACCTGCCTCTACTCGCTGGAGCCACCTGCTGGACACGCCCAAAATCACCTGATGGCTACGCCAGCACCACTCGGCAGACAAGCCAGAATCACCTGCAGGTATGCCGGAACCACCTCTTCAGACTGCCAGAACCCCTTGCCGGACACTCCGGAATCACCTGTCAGGCATGCCGGAACCTCCTCTCGAAAGCGGCGACAGAATGACGGCCAGAGACACCGGAGGCACCTGCCGAGCACGCCGGGACCTCCTCTTCGACTCGCCGGAACCACCAGCCAGAGACGCCCAAATCCCCTGCCAGGTAGGCCAGAATCACATGGCGGACTCTCTGAATCTCCCGCCGGGAAGGTAGGAACCGCCTCTCAAATATACTGGAAGCACGTGCCGGACATGCCGGCACCACGTACTGGACAGACCAGAAACACCTGCCGGACCTGCCTGAACCACCTGCTGAGCACACCGAACAACTTGCTCGACTCGCTGAGCCACCTGCTGGACACCCCAAAATCACCAGCCAGCTATGCCCAGAACCACTTGCCGTACACTCCGGAATCACCTGCTGGTTACACCAGAGCCACTTGCGGACAATCCAGAATCACCTGCCGGACATGCCAGAACCACCTGTCACACATGCCGGAACCACGTGCCTGACACGCCGGAACCACCATGGACAGACCGGAACCACCTACCAGGGACATGCCTGAACCACCTGCCGAGCATGCCGGAACCACCTGCCGGACACGCCAAAATCACCTGCGGGCTAGGCCAGAACCACTCTGTAGGACTCTCCTGAGCACCTGCCGGGCATGTGCGGGAACCACCTCTCAGACGTCCCAGAACCACGTGCGGCATGACGGAACCCATTACCGGACAGACCGGAACCACCTGCTGGACACGCCAGAATCACCTGCCAAGAACACCGGAACCACCTGAACAGCTCGCCAGAAACACCTGCCGGACATGCCAAAATCACCTGCCGGCTACACCAGAACCTCTGCCGGACACTCCGGAATCACCTGCCAGACATGATGCAACCAAATGTCAGACGTGCTGCGTCTCACGTGCCAGAGACACCGGATGCAACTGCCGAGCATGCCGGAACCTCCTGCTCAACTCGCTGTAACCACCTGCCGGGGACGCCAAAATCACCTGTCAGCTAGGCTGGGTGAAACCACGTGGCGGACTCTATGGACTCACCCGCCGGGCATGCGCCGGAATTGCTCTCAGACGTGCCAGAAGCACGTGCCGGACACGCCGGAACCAGCCCACTAGAGAGACCGGAACCACCTGCCAGGACCCGCCTGAACCACCTGCTGAGTACGCTGGAACAACCTGCTCTACTCGCTGGAGCCACCTGCTGGACACGCCAAAATCACCTGATGGCTACGCCAGCACCACTCGGCAGACAAGCCAGAATCACCTGCAGGGTATGCCGGAACCACCTCTCAGACGTGCCAGAACCCCTTGTCGGACACTCCGGAATCACCTGTCAGGCATGCCGGAACCTCCTCTTCGAATGCCAGAATGACGTGCCAGAGACACCGGATGCACCTGCCGAGCACGCCGGGACCCCCCGACCTCCGGAACCACCAGCCAGAGACGCCCAAATCCCCTGCCAGGTAGGCCAGAATCACATGGCGGACTCTCTGGAATCTCCCGCCGGGAAGGTAGGAACCGCCTCTCAAACATACTGGAAGCACGTGCCGGACATGCCGGCACCACGTACTGGACAGACCAGAAACACCTGCCGGACCTGCCTGAACCACCTGCTGAGCACACCGGAACAACTTCTTGCTCGCCCGCTGGAGCCACCTTGCTGACACCCCAAAATCACCAGCCAGCTATGCCAGAACCACTTGCCGACACCCGGAATCACCTGCTGGTTACACCAGAGCCACTTGGTGGACAATCCAGAATCACCTGCCGGACATGCCAGAACCACCTGTCACACATGCCGGAACCACGTGCCTGACACGCCGGAGCAATTTTCGCGGACAGACCGGAACCACCTACCAGACATGCCTGAACCACCTGCCGAGCATGCCGGAACCACCT
Source organism: Equus asinus (assembly GCF_041296235.1). NCBI lineage: Eukaryota > Metazoa > Chordata > Mammalia > Perissodactyla > Equidae > Equus > Equus asinus. The sequence continues at coordinate 199,909 of NW_027224739.1, forward strand.
GCCGGACACGCCAAAACTGTCTGCGGGCTAGGCCAGAACCACTTGTAGGACTCCTGGAGCACCTGCCGGGCATGCGGGAACCACCTCTCAGACGTCCCAGAACCACGTGCGGCACATGACGGAACCCATTACCGGACAGAACGGAACCACCGTGCTGGACACGCCAGAATCACCTGCCAAAAACACCGGAACCACCTGAACAGCTCGCCAGAAACACCTGCCGACATGCCAAAATCACCTGCCGGCTACACCAGAACCTCTTGCCGGACACCGGAATCACCTGCCAGACATGATGCAACCAAATGTCAGACGTGCCAGAACCACGTGCCAGAGACACCGGATGTAACTGCCGAGCATGCCGGAACCTCCTGCTCAACTCGCTGTAACCACCTGCCGGGGACGCCAAAATCACCTGTCAGCTAGGCCAGAACCACGTGGCGGACTCTATGGACTCATCCGGGGCATGGCCGGAACCAGCTCTCAGACGTGCCAGAAGTACGTGCCGGACACGCCGGAACCACCCACTAGAGAGACCGGAACCACCTGCCAGACCCGCCCGAACCACCTGCTGAGTACGCTGGAACAACCTGCTCTACTCGCTGGAGCCACCTGCTGGACACGCCAAAATCACCTGATGGCTACGCCAGCACCACTCGGCAGACAAGCCAGAATCACCTGCAGGGTATGCCGGAACTACCTCTCAGACGTGCCAGAACCCCTTGTCGGACACTCCGGAATCACCTGTCAGGCATGCCGGAACCTCCTCTCGAACGTGCCAGAATGACGTGCCAGAGACACCGGATGCACCTGCCGAGCACGCCGGGACCTCCTCTTCGACTCGCCGGAACCACCAGCCAGAGACGCCCAAATCCCCTGCCAGGTAGGCCAGAATCACATGGCGGACTCTCTGGAATCTCTCCCCGCCGGGTAAAGGTAGGAACCGCCTCTCAAACATACTGGAAGCACGTACGGGACATGCCGGCACCACGTACTGGACAGACCAGAAACACCTGCCGGACCTGCCTGAACCACCTGCTGAGCACACCGGAACAACTTGCTCGACTCGCTGGAGCCACCTGCTGGACACCCCAAAATCACCAGCCAGCTATGCCAGAACCATCGGCCGTACACTCCGGAATCACCTGCTGGTTACACCAGAGCCACTTGGTGGACAATCCAGAATCACCTGCCGGACATGCCAGAACCACCTGTCACACATGCCGGAACCACGTGTCTGACACGCCGGAGCCACCTCGTCGGACAGACCGGAACCACCTACCACATGCCTGAACCACCTGCCGAGCATGCCGGAACCACCTGCCGGACACGCCAAAATCACCTGCGGGCTAGGCCAGAACCACTTGTAGGACTCTCCTGGAGCACCTGCCGGGCATGCGGGAACCACCTCTCAGACGTCCCAGAACCACGTGCGGCACATGACGGAACCCATTACCGGACAGACCGGAACCACCTGCTGGACACGCCAGAATCACCTGCCAAGAACACCGGAACCACCTGAACAGCTCTCGCTGTGAAACACCTGCCGGACATGCCAAAATCACCTGCCGGCTACACCAGAACCTCTTGCCGGACACTCCGGAATCACCTGCCAGACATGATGCAACTGAATGTCAGACGTGCCAGAACCACGTGCCAGAGACACCGGATGCAACTGCCGAGCATGCCGGAACCTCCTGCTCAACTCGCTGTAACCACCTGCCGGGGACGCCAAAATCACCTGTCAGCTAGGCCAGAACCACGTGGCGGACTCTATGGAATCACCCGTCGGGCATGCCGGAACCAGCTCTCAGACGTGCCAGAGCGGGCGCCGGACACGCCGGAACCACCCACTAGAGAGACCGGAACCACCTGCCAGGACCGCCTGAACCACCTGCTGAGTACGCTGGAACAACCTGCTCTACTCGCTGGAGCCACCTGCTGGACACGCCAAAATCACCTGATGGCTACGCCAGCACCACTCGGCAGACAAGCCAGAATCACCTGCAGGGTATGCCGGAACCACCTCTCAGGACGTGCCAGAACCCCTTGTCGGACACTCCGGAATCACCTGTCAGGCATGCCGGAACCTCCTCTCGAACGTGCCAGAATGACGTGCCAGAGACACCGGATGCACCTGCCGAGCACGCCGGGACCTCCTCTTCGACTCGGGCCGGAACCACCAGCCAGGGAGACGCCCAAATCCCCTGCCAGGTAGGCCAGAATCACATGGCGGACTCTCTGGAATCTCCCGCCGGGAAGGTAGGAACCGCCTCTCAAACATACTGGAAGCACGTGCCGGACATGCCGGCACCACGTACTGGACAGACCAGAAACACCTGCCGGACCTGCCTGAACCACCTGCTGAGCACACCGGAACAACTTGCTCGACTCGCTGGAGCCACCTGCTGGACACCCCAAAATCACCAGCCAGCTATGCCAGAACCACTTGCCGTACACTCCGGAATCACCTGCTGGTTACACCAGAGCCACTTGGTGGACAATCCAGAATCACCTGCCGGACATGCCAGAACCACCTGTCAGCACATGCCGGAACCACGTGCCTGACACGCCGGAACCACCTCGCGGACAGACCGAACCACCTACCAGACATGCCTGAACCACCTGCCGAGCATGCCGGAACCACCTGCCGGACACGCCAAAATCACCTGCGGGCTAGCCAGAACCACTTGTAGGACTCCTGGAGAACCTGCCGGGCATGCGGAACCACCTCTCAGACGTCCCAGAACCACGTGCGGCACATGACGGAACCCATTACCGGACAGACCGGAACCACCTGCTGGACACGCCAGAATCACCTGCCAAGAACACCGGAACCACCTGAACAGCTCGCCAGAAACACCTGCCGGACATGCCAAAATCACCCTGCCGTTGTCACACCAGAACCTCTTGCCGGACACTCCGGAATCACCTGCCAGACATGATGCAACCAAATGTCAGACGTGCCAGAACCACGTGCCAGAGAGACACCGGATGCAACTGCCGAGCATGCCGGAACCTCCTGCTCAACTCGGGGCTAAAACTACCTGCCGGGGACGCCAAAATCACCTGTCAGCTAGGCCAGAACCACGTGGCGGACTCTATGGACTCACCCGCCGGGTACTGTGCCGGAACCAGCTCTCAGACGTGCCAGAAGCACGTGCCGGACACGCCGGAACCACCCACTGAGAGACCGGAACCACCTGCCAGACCCGCCTGAACCACCTGCTGAGTACGCTGGAACAACCTGCTCACTCGCTGAGCCACCTGCTGGACACGCCTGGGACCACCTGATGGCTACGCCAGCACCACTCGGCAGACAAGCCAGAATCACCTGCAGGGTATGCCGGAACCACCTCTCAGACGTGCCAGAACCCCTTGTCGGACACTCCGGAATCACCTGTCAGGCATGCCGGAACCTCCTCCCCGAACGCGTGCCAGAATGACGTGCCAGAGACACCGGATGCACCTGCCGAGCGACGCCGCCCGGGACCTCCTCTTCGACTCGCCGGAACCACCAGCCAGAGACTTCAAATCCCCTGCCAGGTAGGCCAGAATCACATGGCGGACTCTCTGGAATCTCCCGCCGGAAGGTAGGAACCGCCTCTCAACATACTGGAAGCACGCGGCCGGACATGCCGGCACCACGTACCGGGAGCAAAGACCAGAAACACCTGCCGGACCTGCCTGAACCACCTGCTGAGCACCGGAACAACTTGCTCGACTCGCTGGAGCCACCTGCTGGACACCCCAAAATCACCAGCCAGCTATGCCAGAACCACTTGCCGTACACCCGGAATCACCTGCTGGTTACACCAGAGCCACTTGGTGGACAATCCAGAATCACCTGCCGGACATGCCAGAACCACCTGTCACACATGCCGGAAACCACGTGCCTGACACGCCGGAACCACCTCGCGGACAGACCGGAACCACCTACCAGACATGCCTGAACCACCTGCCGAGCATGCCGGAACCACCCGTCGGACACGCCAAAATCACCTGCGGGCTAGGCCAGAACCACTTGTAGGACTCTCCTGGAGCACCTGCCGGCATGCGGGAACCACCTCTCAGACGTCCCAGAACCACGTGCGGCACATGACGGAACCCATTACCGGACAGACCGGAACCACCTGCTGGACACGCCAGAATCACCTGCCAAGAACACCGGAACCACCGGAACAGCTCGCCAGAAACACCTGCCGGACATGCCAAAATCACCTGCCGGCTACACCAGAACCTCTTGCCGGACACTCCGGAATCACCTGCCAGACATGATGCAACCAATGTCAGACGTGCCAGAACCACGTGCCACAGACACCGGATGCAACTGCCGAGCATGCCGGAACCTCCTGCTCAACTCGCTGTAACCACCTGCCGGGACGCCAAAATCACCTGTCAGCTAGGCCAGAACCACGTGGCGGACTCTATGGACTCACCCGGCATGCCGGAACCAGCTCTCAGACGTGCCAGAAGCACGTGCCGGACACGCCGGAACCACCCACTAGAGAGACCGGAACCACCTGCCAGACCCGCCTGAACCACCTGCTGAGTACGCTGGAACAACCTGCTCTACTCGCTGAGCCACCTGCTGGACACGCCAAAATCACCTGATGGCTACGCCAGCACCACTCGGCAGACAAGCCAGAATCACCTGCAGGGTATGCCGGAACCACCTCTCAGACGTGCCAGAACCCCTTGTCGGACACTCCGGAATCACCTGTCAGGCATGCCGGAACCTCCTTCGAACGTGCCAGAATGACGTGCCAGAGACACCGGATGCACCTGCCGAGCACGCCGGGACCTCCTCTTCGACTCGCCGGAACCACCAGCCAGACGCCCAAATCCCCCTGCCAGGTAGGCTAGAATCCACAGGCGGACTCTCTGGAATTCTCCCGCCGGGAAGGTAGGAACCGCCTCTCAAACATACTGGAGCATCGTGCCGGACATGCCGGCACCACGTACTGGACAGACCAGAAACACCTGCTGGACCTGCCTGAACCACCTGCTGAGCACACCGGAACAACTTGCTCGACTCGCTGGAGCCACCTGTTGGACACCCCAAAATCACCAGCCAGCTATGCCAGAACCACTTGCCGACACTCCGGAATCACCTGCTGGTTACACCAGAGCCACTTGGTGGACAATCCAGAATCACCTGCCGGACATGCCAGAACCAACTGTCACACATGCCGGAACCACGTGCTCCGACACGCCGGAACCACCTCGCGGACAGACCGGAACCACCTACCAGACATGCCTGAACCACCTGCCGAGCATGCCGGAACCACCTGCCGGACACGCCAAAATCACCTGCGGGCTAGGCCAGAACCACTTGTAGGACTCTCCTGGAGCACCTGCCGGGGCATGCGGGAACCACCTCAGACGTCCCAGAAGCCGTGCGGCACATGACGGAACCCATTACCGGACAGACCGAACCACCTGCTGGACACGCCAGAATCACCTGCCAAGAACACCGGAACCACCTGAACAGCTCGCCAGAAACACCTGCCGGACATGCCAAAATCACCTGCCGGCTACACCAGAACCTCTTGCCGGACACTCCGGAATCACCTGCCGAGCATGCCGGAACCTCCTGCTCAACTCGCTGTAACCACCTGCCGGGGACGCCAAAATCACCTGTCAGCTAGGCCAGAACCACGTGGCGGACTCTATGGACTCACCCGCCGGGCATGCCGGAACCAGCTCTCAGACGTGCCAGAAGCACGTGCCGGACACGCCGGAACCACCCACTAGAGAGACCGGAACCACCTGCCAGACCCGCCTGAACCACCTGCTGAGTACGCTGGAACAACCTGCTCTACTCGCTGGAGCCACCTGCTGGACACGCCAAAATCACCTGATGGCTACGCCAGCACCACTCGGTGACAAGCCAGAATCACCTGCAGGGTATGCCGGGAACCACCTCTCAGACGTGCCAGAACCCCTTGTCGGACACTCCGGAATCACCTGTCAGGCATGCCGGAACCTCTCGAACGTGCCAGAATGACGTGCCAGAGACACCGGATGCACCTGCCGAGCACGCCGGGACCTCCTCTTCGACTCGCCGGAACCACCAGCCAGAGACGCCCAAATCCCCTGCCAGGTAGTCAGAATCACATGGCGGACTCTCTGGAATCTCCCGCCGGGAAGCAGGGAACCGCCCCCCCCCCCCCCCCCAAAATCACCAGCCAGCTATGCCAGAACCACTTGCCGTACACTCCGGAATCACCTGCTGGTTACACCAGAGCCACTTGGTGGACAATCCAGAATCACCTGCCGGACATGCCAGAACCACCTGTCACACATGCCGGAACCAC